>NW_024744357.1:4662511-4695011 GCF_018991925.1 Homarus americanus
AGTGAGTGAATCTTAGTAGACAGTGAGTGAATCTTAGTCGATAGTGAATGAATCTTAGTCGACAGTGATTAAGGAGGTGAGGGGACACTAGTATTTACACCTTGGTCAGGCCAGGTCAGGTCAGCTTAGGCTAGGTTACTGAAAGGTCACCGTGTCTTAGCACCCTTGACCTGGTAACGGTAAATCTTGTAAGGCGACAATGTTATCTCTCTCTCTCTAGACTGACACATCGTTAAGGAAGAATTACCAAGACGAAAAGAACAGACAGACAGACAGACAGACAGACAGACAGGCAGTTCATCCAGACGAGAGAGAGAGAGAGAGAGAGAGAGAGAGAGAGAGAGAGAGAGAGAGAGAGAGGGGGGGGTAATTTGTTTTTTTATAAACTTGAGAGTTACTTTAATCTATAATTGGACTTGAGTGAGGATATCTAGTGGGGGTGGCGGGGGGCTCTCTGGCTCTCTGATACTTAAAACTAAGTTATGTAAAATACCTCAAGAGTTCCCATCAGACCACGAGAAGACTCCAAGTGGATGAAATATATTATACTGTCTCAGGAGCTACAAGGCTGAAAGTGACTTTGTTAATAGAGATAAAGACTAAAAAGATGACTCAAGTGCTTCGTTGTGTGTTAACTATAGTACCTTATGACTAAACCGGGACTCAAGCGCTTCGTTGTGTGTTAATTATAGTACCTTATGACTAAACCGGGACTCAAGTGCTTCGTTGTGTGTTAACTATAGTACCTTATGACTAAACCGGGACTCAAGTGCTTCGTTGTGTGTTAATTATAGTACCTTATGACTAAACCGGGACTCAAGTGCTTCGTTGTGTGTTAACTATAGTACCTTATGACTAAACCGGACTCAAGTGCTTCGTTGTGTGTTAACTATAGTACCTTATGACTAAACCGGGACTCAAGTGCTTCGTTGTGTGTTAACTATAGTACCTTATGACTAAACCGGGACTCAAGTGCTTCGTTGTGTGTTAATTATAGTACCTTATGACTAAACCGGGACTCAAGTGCTTCTTGTGTGTTAACTATAGTACCTTATGACTAAACCGGGACTCAAGTGCTTCGTTGTGTGTTAACTATAGTACCTTATGACTAAACCGGGACTCAAGTGCTTCGTTGTGTGTTAACTATAGTATCTTATGACTAAACGGGACTCAAGTGCTTCGTTGTGTGTTAACTATAGTACCTTATGACTAAACCGGGACTCAAGTGCTTCGTTGTGTGTTAACTATAGTACCTTATGACTAAACCGGGACTCAAGTGCTTCGTTGTGTGTTAATTATAGTACCTTATGACTAAACCGGGACTCAAGTGCTTCGTTGTGTGTTAACTATAGTCCCTGTAAACCAAAACTAGACTGTCAATAATATACTGTACCTTGTAACCTCGTAAATTTCGTCTACTTTAAACTCCTGCACTCAGTCATACAGAGGTCCTTATACCCACGGCAGCTCTCAGGTTAATCAGGTGGTCAGGTGTGATTACGGCAGATGAGATGTCATTAACGTAAGTACCGGGTGGGTGGTCACTGTGTTCCTGTTGTATCATCTTGTTCAAGTACCAGTGAGAGCCAGCACACCGCCTGTGACTTTAGATGCAAGTCAACAGTAAATTAATAATTGTTATGTACTGTATATTGTTACTTACCTGGGTGGCGTGTGGGTGGTGTGTGGGTGGTGGTACCTGGGTGGCGTGTGGGTGGTGTCAATAGGTGTTTACACGCCTTAGACTGAATCCACACACACACACACACACACACACACACCTGAGGAATCTCCCCACTCCCCGCGCTACCTGGGAAGGAGATTCTCCAGGTAATCCCAAATGTCTCCTGTAACTATTATCACTAATTATAAAACTGATACACCAATACGCTCTGATACGCTATATGTTGGTTGCTAAATTTACCCAGAATTTAGAATTTGGTTGTGTTTATTGAGTAGACAAATCATATAGTTTCTCTGGAAGATTTTTTTTTTTATAATTTATTTGAGATTTTTACAATTTAAGATCAGTCTATAATATATTGTGTCGCTCAAGCCATGGCCATACCAGGAGGATGAGAGTAAAGAAAGGTTTTATCATCGCCTCGACCCACCAACTGTCCTGATGGGTGGCTGGTGGGCGGCGGCCTCTTGGAGTTATGCAGGTTATGTGTGAGGAAGGTCCATCGATTTTTCAGAGTTGAAGACTTGGTTGTGAGCGCCGTCTGCATCCTTCTGGGGGCCTCCACGGTCATGAAAGAAGACGGCAAAGTATTTTACTGCAGCCAGGAAGTCATGGGCAGTCTCAGCAATAACAGCCAATACTTCAGAGTGACGGTGTGACTTTATCATAACCCATCTGCCAGGATAAATATAACGTCAGTATAGGAACTGTGTTTAGCTCCTTACTGTGGATGGTGACGCTGAGGTAAACAGAGCAACTGTCTTGGTGATGGGGTAAAGTTTGACTCTGGATGAAGAAGTGGTCGGTGTTTAAGGCATTTTATGAGCTGTGAAGAATCTGGTGGTCGTTAAGTGAGTCATCAACACCAGAGTTTGGGTGATATGAAGATAGTGTGCTGAGATCACTGTTGTCTTATCTAAGTCTGTTTTGTGTTTAGAACTTTGTTGTTATTTTGGTGGTCTCTCTCTCTCTCTCTCTCTCTCTCTCTCTCTCTCTCTCTGGCACACACACACACACACCTTAAAAGGGAAACACCCAGGTGTCTTCTCTGTACCTGAGATGCAATTAATATCCGGCAAAAGGTGAAGGAACCGCTTGCTGGGCTCTTGACTTCTCACCTGAAGACGACAGAAGGGAAGGTGTTGTGTGGTGAAACTGCTCCTCCACACACACCATGTATACAGTACTCGTTATGTTTACACTTCATCTTCTTTCAGCGTGGAGTTGGTACTTGGACCGTCAAGACTTATGATAATAATGTATTCCTTTTATGAATACATTATCGTAAGGTTTCTCTTGCATTAATTATTTAATATCTTTATAAATTTTGCATCTAGTTATTTACAAATGTTCAGATTTTGATATTTTTTGTCGTGTTCGATTTTCGTCTTTTGTCTTAAACTTTCCAAACAAAGTCCAGCACGTGACATAGTCCCAGGTTGAGGTGCAGGACTCTGCTGTACTTCCGTCGTCAGCCTTAACAAATGGATTATTCTCTCTTGCGGCAGTAATCACTTGCAATAGCCGAGAATGCACGAGTCGTCATCTTCACGGTTAAATTCCTCTGAGAAATTGCTCCTCTTGGCTGTAAATAAATAATGCTTAAGCTCCGGTATTCATCTAGCATAATGGCCGACGGCCCAGGAAACACAGGAGGCAGGCAATCATCATTAACACATCAGTGTAGAGGAGGAAATGTTTCGTGCGTCTCTCACATAAATCACCAGCACACACCTCAAGCTAAACCAATTTTACTAAATCTAACAAAACAAACTTTATTTAGTACTTGTATTATTTCACAAACATCGCATCTTGTACTTTTAAACTACAATATTATCAAATGGCAGCTATAAGCTGGTAGGGCAGGGGTGAGCAGGGGTGAACAGGGCAGGGCAGGGCAGGGCAGGGCAGGGGTGAACAGGGCAGGGCAAGGGTGAGCAGGGCAGTGCAGGTCAGGTCAGGGCCGCCCTACATGTGAAGTTAGCGGTAATTGGCAAGTATTTTGTGAAATAACTACAAGAGGTGTCATAAGATGAAGCTGGACGCCAAAGGCCGTCGTAACTGTTCACCATATTTAAGGCTTTATCATCACACGATCAGTTTTGGTGTGTTAAATATTGTATACCTGTGGTGGTGCATCAATGGTGGCAGGCGTCAGGGCCAACAGCCACCCGTGGTGGTGACCTCCCCCTCCTGGTGGCAGGCGTCAGGGCCAACAGCCACCAGTGGTGGTGACCTCCCCCTCCTGGTGGCAGGCGTCAGGGCCAACAGCCACCAGTGGTGGTGACCTCACTCTCCTGGTGGCAGGCGTCAGGGCCAACAGCCACCAGTGGTGGTGACCTCCCCCTCCTGGTGGCAGGCGCCAGGGCCAACAGCCACCAGTGGTGGTGACCTCACTCTCCTGGTGGCAGGCGTCAGGGCCAACAGCCACCAGTGGTGGTGACCTCCCCCTCCTGGTGGCAGGCGCCAGGGCCAACAGCCACCAGTGGTGGTGACCTCACTCTCCTGGTGGCAGGCGTCAGGGCCAACAGCCACAAGTTAGGATGGTCTTCACTCTCCTGGCGGCACGAAAAACTTTAATTAAAGTTCTTGCGGGAGACAGAGATGTAGTTTTTCCCAGTAGAGATGATCTCATTAACCAGGTGACTCACACAGCAGCGAGGACACTCGTCGTTGTGTTTATAAACATTATTTGGGTTAGTCATCACAGAGGCGACAGGGTTATTATGCAGTACACAACAGTGGTCGCACCTCCCCGCAACTCTCTGGGCCAGACACTTTAATCAGGTCAGTAACTGATAACAGAGTCGTACCTAAAGTGAGCCTGGGGGTGAGGGCCGCCGGGACGTGGCTGCCGTCAACAAGTAAATAACATTTTACCGAGAAGTTGTTCATTGTTAGACCAAGTTTATTCGTGACAATAGTTTTATATGTCTATAAAATAATGTTTATGACTCCTGGCGAAAGTCGTCATATCCAGTAGCCTTATGGTGGTGACTGTGGGCTGTCCTGTGGTGCCTGGCTGTGGATACAGGCTCGTCCACGGTTGCCACACGTCAGTGCCGGGACAGTACACACAAGACTGTCCCTACTGGCTTGAGTGTCCCAGTGTAGCCTCTCACCAAACACCTCCAGTTTGTTGTCATAAACTGCAGTCAACAGTCTCCGTGACGTACTGCAGGCACAGTAACTACGGTGCTTGGGAAGGCGAGGACCTCTCACTGGAGTGTGGAGTGAGCGTCGAGGGTAATATTGCCTCGCCTGTGACCTGGCGGAGATGTAGTCAAGTTCCTGTGTGAGTCGCACTGTTATGGCCTCGCCAGAACTCCTTATGACTACTTAGCTGCCACGGAGGAGTCTGATTTTAGAATACACAGTAAGTGTGTTGGTGTGTGTGTGTTGTCTGGGCACAACTGTGGTAGTTATTACTTGTGTGTTGGTGACACGGAACTGTGAACCTGTCCACGAAGTGTTGTGGTGGGTTCCGTGACGAACTGTAGCACAGAGCGGAGCCGTGTACCGAAACAAATGACGGAGAAAGCCATGACTGTCACTGACGTGCATTGGTGACACTGTCAACCACGCGTGACGTCATTTGGCCCCCTACCTGATGTCAGGTCTTGTACCTCGTTGTAATGTTTTACAAAGTTTCAGTGAACACAACAGTGGCAGACTTGTGGCCGCTTCAACAAAGTCCTTTTTGCGGGGTCTGCTGGGCCCTATAGCAATAATGCATATCTAAAATGGTTCTGTGCGGTGCCCTAAGGGTTGTTAGTTGGCACTTAGGGTTACCCTAATGACCCAGCTGTGAATTGGTATCTGGAATTGCAATTAGGGAAGTGAAGGCTGATTTACTGGTGTAATATTGTAATATATATATATATATATATATATATATATATATATATATATATATATATATATATATATATATATATATATATATATATATATATATATATATATATATTGCTCCCTCCACCTGGCCGTCACAGGGACTCGTCTCCAGCTTCAGTATCCCACAAGATCGTCTTCCTCTTGTCGTTACCAAAACTTTTTTTTTCACATTACTGACAAATCTTCGGGTTCTCTTTCTCCAAGATTTCTCAGGATTTATCTCCCTACCTAAAAAAAATAGAAAGAAATAAATCCCCCGGTGATTTACCCCCAAAATGGATTACCTCCCGGGATGTTCCATCACAAAATTTACTTATTTTATCAATTTTCTCTTCCGCGTAATACTGACATTTGATCACCAAACTCTGGGAGCAGTGAGAGAGGCTCAACTTACCTCCCTTCTCTTCCTCCTCCTTCCCTCCCTCCACCCTTCCTCTCCCTCCTCCTTTTCCTCTTCCTCCTCCCTCTTTCTTCCCTTCCTCATCCTCCCTCTCTCCTCCCTTCCAATTCCTCCTCTTTCCCCTCGTCTCTCCCTTCCTCCTCCTCCCCACACACCTGACTGACAGACACTCGGCCATTATACATTATTATTCCATTCCTCTTAGTATCATTCTAATCAAGTGACCTCAGGTATAACTAACTAACCTTATAATCATCCAGGTTTAATAATTATACATGAATAATTATTGGATTTTCCTATGAATTATCGCGTAGTAATGATTCAATTGGTGACGTAGTTAGTTTGGTTAATCTTACCTCACCTGTACAACACCTACGTCCAGGTAAGTTAATGAAATCTGTTAATTGTCATCATAAATTAAAGGGTTGGAAATAGTGAGAAGTCAAATGTATGTATGTATGTATGTATGTATGTATGTATGTAAAGTGCGTGTGCGTGTCGTTATCAGTCATGTATATCACACTGGTACTCTCGGGTTTATCGAGTGAGGTCCACACGTGAACGCGGGCGGGAATTACTGTGTCTGCTTCCTCACGGCAAAATACACACAGTTGGCCGCATATATATGACGCATTTCCATCACCAATGGCTGGCAGCTTCCTGACCAGCCGTAAGAGACAACAAGAACAAAATAATATAAATCTGCAACTGATATTCACTCAACAAATTGTATATATATTTGTGAGAAAATCATTTATTATTTTTATTTACATTAAATTGGTTATTATTTTATTTATCAAGACAAAGTTTTATTTATAAAGGTAATTTTATTTAGTTATCAAATTGAATTCAGGGAGAGTCTTAAATGACCTGGAAATGTAAGACTACGTGTGTGTGTTTCAAGTTGTCGTGGTCTTTGTTTTAAGCACACACACACACACACACACACACACACACACACACACACACACACACACACACACACACACACACACACACACACACACACATACATTACCCCTTCACTCTCATTTGTTCTCTCACTGAATCCTTCTCATTCTCATTCAATACATCCCTTCTTCTCCCTCCCACTCACTATCTCTTACACTCACTCTCCCTCCCACTCGCTTCCTTCCTCCCACTCGCTTCCTCCCTCCCTCGCTCCTCCTCACTACATACTCATCTACTCTTTGTTGAATTATAATGAGCAACATCACCCCCTCCCTCCTCGGTACAGTCTGGAGTCTTACCTCTCTTACTGGTCTAGCTAGGAGAGGAGACTACCTGGTGATGTCATTAACAGGTACTAGGAGGTTCTCGTTAGCTCTCTCATATTTAGTCTTGATGTGTTATTGAATGGTGAATAATATACATGACTGATATAAATAGTAATACACATTTTAGATTTGTATTATGGACTTGAGATTTTTGATTTAATGGGTCGTGTGGCCATACTGTTTATAATAAGGTTAATGATTGTTCTCTGTGTGTAAGAGTTTGGTCTGGTTGGTGTAGTTGTGGAGGGGCGCCGCTAACACTCCGGTCTCCTCTGTAGTGGTACGGTTTGGGCATCACCATCACATAAGGACTTAGAACCTTCTTGCTATTGATGTTATTGTATTATATTTTATGTTTAAGATCTGTTGATGAGAAGAAATGTTGTTTAGACGTTATTAAATATATATATATATATATATATATATATATATATATATATATATATATATATATATATATATATATATATATATATATATATATATATATATATATATATATATATATATATATATATATATATATATATATATATATATATATATATATATATATATATATATATCCACACCAAAGTTCCACAACAATCTCGACTTGTCCTCAACTCTCTGGAAGACGCGCGTGCCTCCAGCCCGGTCTTGCGTGAGGAGCTCTCAGCCCTGCCGCTAACGTCTGACGACAAGAAAAATATTTGCAAAGGTTTTTGACGGCCAGCAAAAACTTTACCCCAGAAACATGGCAAATGATGGGGAGAGAACAGCCAGCCAGAGGAAGGTGGTGACTCGGAGCGGAGGTGAGGGAAGAGCTTTTGGTAAACACATTGAGCAGAAGTTACAGTGAGGAAGTGAATGGCGGATAAACATCAGAGGACTGTATCACGCAGCAGACGACTGTATCAGGCAGCAGAAGACTGTATCACGCATCAGAAGACTGTATCACGCAGCAGAAGACTGTATCACGCATCAGAAGACTGTATCACGCATCAGAGGACTGTATCACGCATCAGAAGACTGTATCACGCAGCAGAAGACTGTATCACGCAGCAGAAGACTGTATCACGCATCAGAAGACTGTATCACGCATGTATCACGCAGGACTGTATCACGCATCAGAAGACTGTATCACGCATCAGAAGACTGTATCACGCAGCAGAAGACTGTATCACGCAGCAGAAGACTGTATCACGCATCAGAAGACTGTATCGCATCGCATATCACGCATCAGAAGACTGTATCACGCAGCAGAAGACTGTATCACGCAGCAGAAGACTGTATCACGCATCAGAAGACTGTATCACGCATCAGAGGACTGTATCACGCATCAGAAGACTGTATCACGCATCAGAAGACTGTATCACGCAGCAGAAGACTGTATCACGCAGCAGAAGGAAGACTGTATCACGCATCGAAGACTGTATCACGCATCAGAAGACTGTATCACGCAGCGGACTGTATCACGCAGCAGAGGACTGTATCACGCAGCGAAGACTGTATCAGGCAGCAGAAGACTGTATCACGCAGCAGAAGACTGTATCACGCAGCAGAAGACTGTATCAGGCAGCAGAAGACTGTATCACGCATCAGAAGACTGTATCACGCAGCAGAAGACTGTATCAGGCGGCAGAAGACTGTATCAGGCAGCAGAAGACTATCACGCAGCAGAGACTGTATCAGGCAGCAGAAGACTGTATCACGCATCAGAGGGACTGTATCACGCAGCAGCAGAAGACTGTATCAGGCAGCGAAGGCAGAGAAGACTGTATCAGGCAGCAGAAGACTGTATCGCAGAAAGACTGTATCACGCATCTGTATCACGAAGACTGTATCACGCAGCAGAAGACTGTATCACGCAGCAGAAGGACTGTATCACGCAGCAGAGGACTGTATCACGCAGCAGAACTGTATCACGCATCAGAAGACTGTATCACGCATCAGAAGACTGTATCACGCAGCAGAGACTGTATCACGCAGCAGAGACATCACGCAGCAGCAGCAGGGGACTGTATCACGCAGCAGAAGACTGTATCGCATCAGAAGAATGTATCACGCAGCAGAAGACTGTATCACGCAGCAGAAGACTGTATCACGCAGCAAGAGACTGTATCACGCAGCAGGGACTGTATCACGCAGCAGGGGACTGTATCATGCAGCAGAGACTGTATCACGCAGCAGAGGACTGTATCACGCAGCAACTGTATCGCAGCAGGGGACTGTATCATGCAGCAAGAGACTGTATCACGCAGCAAGGACTGTATCAGGCAACAGAGGACTGTATCACGCAGCAAGGGCTGTATCACGCAGCAGGGGAACTGTATCACGCAGCAGAGGACTGTATCACGCAGCAGAGGACTGTATCACGCAGCAGAAGACTGTATCACGCAGCAGAGGACTGTATCACGCAGCAGAGGACTGTATCACGCAGCAGAGGACTGTATCACGCAGCAAGAGACTGTATCATGCAGCAGAAACAACACATCTTCATCCTCTGTATCAGAGACTCGAGGTGGAGGAGGAGACTCAGTAATCCTCAAGCGTCGAGGACAAACACTGCCATTCAGCCTCGGAGTCATCTATTATAAACAAAAAATAACCAAAATTGACACACAGAAAAAAGTAATAAAACACATTGTATGGTGATCCCGTAAGAAGTGTGGTGGAGGCTCTATAGGGGTTTTGTTTACACGCTCACACTTTTGTTTACACGCTCACACTTTTGTTTACACGCTCACTCTTTTGTTTACACGCTCACACTATTGTTTACGCCATCACACTATTGTTTACACGCTCCCACTTTGTTCAGAGTTGTCATCGTAAACAAAATCTGTGCAAACAAAACTGACCGTGTGTAGAAGACATATATGGACTGTACACTCCATTTGTTAGGTCTGTACACAATCAAGCGCCATCAGTTGAGTGAGGGAGGTAGTGGGTAGGAGGGAGGTAAGGAGGGAGAGTGAGGGAGGTAGTGGGTAGGAGGGAGGTAAGGAGGGAGAGTGAGGGAGGGAGAGTGAGGGAGGTAGTGGGTAGGAGGGAGGTAAGGAGGGAGAGTGAGGGAGGGAGAGTGAGGGAGGTGGTGGGTAGGAGGGAGGTGGGAGGGAGGTGAGGAGGTGAGTGGGTAGGAGGGAGGTAGGAGGAGAATGAGGGAGGAGGAGAGTGAGGAGGTGAGTGGGTGGGAGGGAGGTGGGAGGAGAGGAGGAGGGAGAGTGAGGGAGGTTGTGGTGAGGAGGGAGGTGGGAGGAGGAGGTGGGGAGGGAGAGTGAGGTGGTGGGTGGGAGGAGGTGGGGAGGAGAGTGAGGAGAGGTGAGGGAGGGTGGTGGGCAGGAGGGAGTGGGAGGAGGTGGGGGAGGTGGTGGGTGGGAGGGGTGGGGAGGGAGACTGAGGGGGGGGGAGGTGGGGAGGGAGGTGAGGGGTGGTGGGGGAGGTGGGAGGGAGAGTGAGGGAGGTAGTGGGTAGGAGGGAGGTAAGGAGGGAGAAGGAGGGAGGGAGAGTGAGGG
This sequence comes from Homarus americanus, assembly GCF_018991925.1. NCBI lineage: Eukaryota > Metazoa > Arthropoda > Malacostraca > Decapoda > Nephropidae > Homarus > Homarus americanus. The sequence goes on from NW_024744357.1 coordinate 4,673,264, forward strand.
AGATAGTGGGTAGGAGGGAGGTAAGGAGGGAGAGTGAGATAGACGTGTGTAACAGACAGGTTAGGATATGATAAATATATTGGATTACCTAAATATTCGTCCCCAGGTTATTTCACCTTAAGATTAATAACCCTAACGCTAACCTAACCTAACCTAACCTAACCTAACGCTAACCTAACCTAACGCTAACCTAACCTAACCCTAACGCTAACCTAACCTAACTTAACTCCAGCTTAACCTAACCTAACACACCACAACACAACAGGGTCTTTAATCATTAAGGTAGGTTAGATTAGGTTCATGAGGTGAATTAAACTAGAGGGTTAATCTTCAGGTGATCTAATATACTCATAAACTTCTCTTGTTACCTGAACCATTTTAAATCCTTTTGAGTATTTCCGTCACTGTATCATCTTTACTGTTAGTTACTTGAGCACCTACACATCAGGCTTGACCTTGACTGTGTAATGAACCTCACCCGCTGGGATATTTGACCTAATTTCACCTTAATTATCTCCCTGGACACGAAAAAAAGGCCCAGGTAATATGCGATATCCAGGTAGTTAATCAAAAAGGATTCCCAATTTGTGTCAAGCATCGTTGTTAAGTAATGATCCGTCCGGTCGGAAATTTTCATTAAAATTCTTGCTTGTGTGAGCTTAATGCCGTGACGCTCTAATGAAAGGCTGCCCAGGTGAACCGGTGGAGCCTTGCTCACCTCATACATACATACATGCATGCATACATACATACATACATACATACATACATACATACATACATATATATATATGGCTGGTGAAAGACTGACACACCTGGTAAGACTCTGACACACCTGGTGAGACTCTGACACCCCTGGTGAGACTCTGACACACCTGGTGAGACTCTGACACCCCTGGTGAGACTCTGACACACCTGGTGAGACTCTGACACACCTGGTGAGACTCTGACACACCTGGTGAGACTCTGACACACCTGGTGAGACTCCCAAGCACCCCTGGTGAGACTCTGACACCTGGTGAGACTCTGACACCTGGTGAGACTCCTGACACCTGGTGAAAGACTGACACACCTGGTAAGACTCTGACACACCTGGTGAGACTCTGACACCCCTGGTGAGACTCTGACACACCTGGTGAGACTCTGACACCCCTGGTGAGACTCTGACACACCTGGTGAGACTCTGACACACCTGGTGAGACTCTGACACACCTGGTGAGACTCTGACACACCTGGTGAGACTCTGACACACCTGGTGAGACTCTGACACACCTGGTGAGACTCTGACACACCTGGTGAGACTCTGACACACCTGGTGAGACCCTGACACACCTGGTGAGACCCTGACACACCTGGTGAGACTCTGACACACCTGGTGAGACTCTGACACACCTGGTGAAAATGTTCCTACTTCCTCTATGATTAGGATATAATGATAGGAAAAATCAGATATGTAATGACGTGACTGATGACGTGGTTAATGCCGTAATTGATCACGTAATTGACGAGGTGATTGATGGCATGATTTAATAAGTCATATATACCAACTCAATGTATACTAAATCAAGTATACCAAGAGTCATGAATACCGAGTCATTGTATGCTAAGTTATGTAGGACAGAGTAATGGTGAACGTGACTGACTGGAGATATAAACAAAGGAGCCGTAGAGTGGTGACTGAGGGACTGACCAACAGTTATAACACCCAGCAGATGTTCTGTTTGTGTGTGTGTGTGTGTGTGTACGGGTATAATTAAAAGTAATTAATGAGACTCCGCCCGCCGTAGGAACACAGCGATATATCCCACTGAGGCGGCTGTTCCCTTCACTACAATACGGGTATAATGGGAACTCCTTGTATAATCACATAAATAATCGTTAATCACATAAAAATAATCGTCAATCACATAAAAATAATCGTTAATCACATAAATACAATCGTTAATCACATAAATATAATCGTTAATCACATAAATATAATCGTTAATCACATAAATACTCATTAACCACCAAAATAATCGTTAATCACATAAATGTAATCGTTAATCACATAAATATAATGTAAAAAGAAAGATTAAGTAGTTTGTTTGATAATTACTTCTGGTCAGTAGGTTAATGTACCTTAGTAGACCGATCATAAGGGGTAGGAAGGGAAAGATCCCACCTAGGAATACACACACAGACGAATGATTCTTTACACACAGACAGAGGTCACACACACACACACACACACACACACTCCCTCAGTCACTCCTGCCAGGGGAACTCACCAAACTCCTCTAGGTCCACAAAAAGCGTCGCCTTCACTCCCTGAAAGCTTCCAGCACCCAGCCAGTATTAGCCCTGGGGAAGCCGCTTTCTCTCTCCGCTAAAAATATTCCTCATCTTACCGACTTTTCCCCTGAGTTTGGTCGGTCCTTCCCCCTGATGTCTGTCAATCCGTGTAATAATTAATGTTCCCTTTTATAGCTGTCTGCCTGTCTGTCTGTCTGTTTGCCTGTCTGTCTGGCTTGTTTATTTGTTTGCCTTGTTTATCAGTCTGTCTGTCTGTCTCCAAATATGTCTACTAGTAACTTACTATAACCAATATGTAACGGCAACATACTATACCTCAGCGTGGGAGGTCACAGGTCACAGTCATGGGTCACAGTCAGTGGTCACGGGTCACAGGTCAGGTCACGGGTTACAGGTCATGGGTTACAGGTCACAGGTCACAGTCACGGGTCACAGTCACGAGTCACAGGTCACAGTCACGGGTTACAGGTCACAGGTCATAGTCACGAGTTACAGGTCAGGTCACGGGTCACAGGTCACCACCATACTGCTCGCATTATGTCTCCTGTAACGCTCATGAATTCCAATTGTGTCTTTGACGGATAGTGTGTGTGTGTGTGTGTGTGTGTGTGTATGTGTAATTCATCCATAAGTACTTCAGTTATTACCAACATATAAGAAGTCATACAGTGAAACCTCCACATAACGGACTTCTCTCACTATATAATCCGTTAAATGGGGGGATTTCACATCGTCCGAACCCTCGATATAACGGACTTTCATCTCTATACAGTCCGTTATATAGAGGTCCCACTGTACTATCAACCTGAAATTACCTGTCTGAAATATTCCCCTAGACAGGTAAACAAAAAACAATCACAGGTAAATTATTCAGGTAAACTTTTAATATATTCACGTCTAACTTTAAAAACCATTCATTCATTATTCCTCTAACCTCACCTCATCTCACCTGACCTTACCTGGTCTTACCTTTCCGAGAGAGAGTTTAATTCTCTTATATTTTTACCTTCAATTCCATCATCTAAGAGAGTCTGGTCAATGTGGATATGAGTAACACATTAGAATCAATTAGACGGATAATTACTATGTGTTAAACTTGACCCCGGGTACAGATCTCACTCACACTTTCTTCCTGTGTATCTTAAATTAAACTCATGGCAAAGCTCTACCTCCGTACGTGCGACAGTCATCCATCTTCCGGGTACAATATCAACTCTCATCTAGTTCTACCTACAGTACTTCCTTCGCCTTAAGAAGAGTTAGATTCTGGTAATAACAGGTGGTGGTAAGTTACTCGGAGGTCGACAGTTATAAGGATTTCATGACGTGGATTTTCGTGAGTGATTTTCTGGCACATTTTATGGGGTTAATCCACCAATCATGAGACAGCAGTGATGAAGCCTCTACAGCCGTGATGAATCTACCTACAACAGTGATGAAGTCTCTACAGCAGTGGTGAAGCCTCTACAGCAGTGATGAAGCCTCTACACCAGAGATGAAGCCTCTCTAGCAGTGATGAAGCCTCTACAACAGTGATGAAGCCTCTACAGCAGTGGTGAAGCCTCTACAACAGTGATGAAGCCTCTACAGCCGTGATGAATCTACCTACAACAGTGATAAAGTCTCTACAGCAGTGGTGAAGCCTCTACACCAGTGGTGAAGCCTCTACAACAGTGATGAAGCCTCTACAACAGTGATGAAGCCTCTACAACAGTGATAAAGTCTCCACAGCAGTGGTAGAAGCCTCTACAACAGTGATGAAGCCTCTACAGCAGTGCAAGATGAAGCCTCATACAACAGTCTCTGAAGCCTCTTACAGCAGTGATGAAGCTCTCATTGACCAGTGTGTTGAAGCTTCTCCAACATTGGCTGAAGCCTTCTACAATATGTGATGAAGCCTCAATGGTGATGAAGCCTCACAGCAGTGATGAAGCCTCTACAACAGTGATGAAGCCTCTACACTAGTGTTGAAGCCCAACATTGATGAAGCCTCTACAACAGTGATGAAGCCTCTACAGCAGTGGTGAAGCCTCTACAACAGTGATGAAGCCTCTACAGCCGTGATGAATCTACCTACAATAGTGATGAAGCCTCTACAGCAGTGATGAAGCCTCTACAACAGTGATGAAGCCTCTACAATAGTGATGAAGCCTCTACAGCAGTGATGAAGCCTCTACAACAGTGATGAAGCCTCTACAATAGTGATGAAGCCTCTACAATAGTGATGAAGCCTCTCTAACAGTGATGAAGCTTCTACAATACCCCTCCTCATATTTCTAATCCCTTCACCACTGGAACGCCACTTAATTTTCATTTGGTTAACGTCAAACATTCGTATTCAGCACCGACCCCCCTCCCTTACACCCCCCCCCCCCTCTCCCACACACAGGGCTTAAAGCTTTTTGACGGAGACGCACTGATAACATTGATAATTACTTTCCAAACCTTTAGCCTTAGTGAATTATTCTTTTCAGTTCGATCTAATGTAATTTAAACCATCAATCACCATCACACTATACACTAACATAACTCTCCTAGATACATGTCATACCACCGAGCTACCAAGAGGTCTTTGTAACTCACTATATCTTCCTTGTAACACTGGTCTAAATATGAAAAAAACAACAATATCGTTTTATCTCCTGTTAATATGTGTCCAATAGCAGCATTTACACACACACACACACACACACACACACACACACACACACACACACACACACACACACACACATCACCACCCTAACCCAGCGAAGAGTCAGTTTTATTTAGGAAATCTGTGAGAGGAGGAAGAAATTAATGTCATAGACCATAGATAATACTCGGCAGGTCACACACCCCTGACCTGTGTATAGTCAGGTCACCCCCCCCCCATGACTCTCACTGTTTCGAGTATGACCTTCTGTTTGACCTTGACCTTTGGTAATTTGAACTTGTCTCCATAATACTCATTTTGGCCGAGTATGTTTTGTGACAGACAGACAGACAGTTTTATGTGTCTTGAGGGATTGCCATGGGGGAGTGCCATGGGGGAGTGCCAAGGAAGTGCCAGGAGGTTGCCATGGGGGATGAGGCTAGGCACTACCGTCCTAATACGTAAAATTACGACTCTCATAAACAGGTATTAGCTCTCAGCCTCATAAACCAGTGCGATAACCTTAGTAGACGGGAGGAGGAGTAAGCCAGGTGGAGGAGGAGGTGGAGGGGGAGGGGGTCGAGGAGAAGGAGTAAGCCAGGTGGAGGAGGAGGTGGAGGGTTGGTGGAGGAAAAAGAGGGGGGAGGTGAGGAGGATGATGGGGGAGTGAGGAGGAGGACAGGTGGAGGAGGAGGAGGAGGAGGAGGAGTAGAAGAGGAACAAGAGGATGGGGAGGATGAGGAGAATAAGGAAGAAGCCAGAAGGAGGAAGAGGAGGAGGAAGAGAAGGAGGAGGCACACAAACCAGAACAAGAATGAACCACTCCTTTCCACCCCATGTGCTGTGCATTGCTTTATGTCGGGATTACCAACCAGTAAACGTGTCCTCTTTACTGAATAAATCCGGGTTCCATCTGCCACAGGGAGTAGTGTGGTAGGCTCTGGACGCATTGGTTGGGTGTTCAGAGCTCCTTTAATGAGGTGTGTTATAGGTACTAAGATGCCAAGGTTCATTGTTGTCTTATTTAGTATGATAATGAGTGCTACCTGTTCTAATATTTACAGGTATTTGTGTGAATGAGTGTCCTGGTGTTTGCTAAGGTGTGCTGCAGTTATTAAGGTATGCAGGTAATTGTGTGACTGGGTTGGTGTTTGTTTTGGTGTGTGTGTGTTACGTGGAGTATTATAATATTCTGCTTCAGTGTGGTGAGTTAGCAGGACTGCCTTGGTATGTGTTAAGTAAATGAGGAAGTTGTGTTGGTGTAAATAATATTAATTCGTGCTTCTATAGTGACTTGGTCTATCACAGATAAAAGACCTACGGAGATCTTTATAGACATCTTTCAAGGCATCATCTGAGTAAGTCACTATCTTCTAAAATACTCATGGTGGCTGAGTGTTGATCTGGTGTCGTGGTGTGATGTCTAAGTCTGTCGTCAGTTTTCCAGTGAGGTCAGATTACAGGATAAATAATTCCACTAGAGATTATTTTGGTTTAATGTTTGTTTTTTCCCCAGTCCAGAACAATGTGTAGCCCTGTCTAGTCTTGTTTTCCAAATGAAAGTCTTAAGTAAATCTGGTTTCAGTGAGAGAAGTCTGTGGTATTATTTCTCCTCGGGTTCTTTGGTCTCTGGGGCAGGTCTCTGGTCGTTATCGAGAAAGTGTCCAAACTTTCCACGATCCAGAGATCAATCTTGATTTCAATTTGCTGTTTCACCCCGCGTTGTTAAGTGATCAACCGGGGGGGGAAGACTTGACAGGTATGTGGTAATGGAGGATTGTGTTTACTTTATTTGCTGTGTTTACTGCTGAGGCCACATTGTCAGAACCCATTTCCCGTGACAGTTGAAAACAGTGCTAGTAGACGTGAAGGCGTTTCCTCTGTCACCTGTGTAAGTAGATGAGACAAGAGACAACTAGCATCCCCTTTCACCTGTTCTCTAGCGTCTTGCCCACCTACTGACGGCATTCACTCCTCACACACACACACAGACTCCCCCCCCCGTCACTACCTTCCGTCCGTTGTGTAGCTCAGTGTGTGGGTAGTGAGAGATACTGTAATACAACCGTCTACTGTCATAACACTCAAAAATAATACATAACATATAATATATAATATGAAATATGACATAACAATTAACACATAGGATACTAAACACATAACATTTAAGGTACTAAACATAACACATGAGATACTAAACATAACCCATGAGATACTCAACATAAAACACATGAGATACTCAACATAACACACATAAGATACTAAACATAACACACACAAGATACTAAACATAACGCACATAAGATACTCAACATAACACACATAAGATACTAAACATAACACACACAAGATACTAAACATAACGCACATAAGATACTCAACATAACACACACAAGATACTAAACATAACAGATACTAAATGAGATACTAACACATAACACACATAAGATACTAAACATAACACACATAAGATACTCAACATAACACATAAGATACTCAACACTAACACACATAACACAAGATACTAAAAACTACACACATATGATACTCAACATAACACACATAAGATACTCAACACTACACACATATGATACTCAACATAACACACATAAGATACTAAACATAACACACATAAGATACTAAACATAACACACATAAGATACTAAACATAACACACATAAGATACTAAACATAACACACATAAGATACTCAACATAACACATGAGATACTAAACATAACACACATAAGATACTAAACATAACACACATAAGATACTCAACATAACACATGAGATACTAAACATAACACACATAAGATAATAAACATAACACACATAAGAGACTAAACATAACACACATGAGATACAAAACATAACACACATAAGATACTAAACATAACACACATAAGATACTCAGCATAACACATGAGATACTGAACATAACACATCAGGTACTAAACATAACACACATAAGATACTCAACACAACACATGAGATACTGAACATAACACACATAAGATACTCAACATAACACATGAGATACTAAACATAACACATCAGGTACTAAACATAACACACATAAGATACTCAACATAACACATGAGATACTGAACATAACACATGAGATACTAAACATAACACATCAGGTACTAAACATGACCCACATAAGATACGAAACATAACACACATAAGATATTCAACATAACACATGAGATACTAAACATAACACATCAGGTACTAAACATAACACACATAAGATACTCAACATAACACATGAGATACTGAACATAACACATCAGGTGCTAAACATAACACACATAAGATACTAAACATAACACACATAAGATACTCAACATAACACATGAGATACTAAACATAACACATCAGGTACTAAACATAACACACATAAGATACTCAACATAACACATGAGATACTGAACATAACACATGAGATACTAAACATATCACATCAGGTACTAAACATGACCCACATAAGATACGAAACATAACACACATAAGATACTCAACATAACACATAAGATACTAAACATAACACACATAAGATACTCAACATAACACATGAGATACTAAACATAACACACATAAGATACTAAACATAACACACATAAGATACTAAACATAACACACATAAGATACTCAACATAACACATAAGATACTAAACATAACACATGAGATACTAAACATAACACACATAAGACAGAACACATAAGAGAGACAAGACGTTCATTAAAATATACCAAATGATATTCAAGATTAACCCTGGCGTGTATAATGACTCGTGTTATCATCATTAATATTCTTGGTAATTAACCTTCATGTTATTTTGCCTCAAATACATTTCACTGACTTGTAAATAAATGTAAAAAGAATCTTATTTTATTCAGTTTCTACTTAAAATCACTTAAAATTCATCTAAATATCACAACATGAAATTTTACGAAACAAAAATCTCTTAACCTTACCTGGTCTTAAGTATACGAACAGGTCTAAGACACCTTGTTACAGAATGGTGAAATAAATGACCAGACGGTAGTTGGGTAAATGTGTAGTAAGAATAGTTTAGACAGTTTTATTCCCGTATGTGAGTGTCTATTGGATTAAATGAGAAGTAATAGGGATTTAGTTCACCCTTAAGAATTGTAATTTGATATGAAGTTTAAGGTAGTTTGTGTGGATTATACAAGCTATGGTGGACTATGGTGGAAAGTATGGTGTTCTCTGAGTTGTTTTTTTACGAGTATATACAAGCTATGGTGGACTATGGTGGACTATGGTGGAAAGTATGGTGTTTTCTGAGTTGTTTTTTTCGGAGAGTAGATAAGTTATGAAAGATATCTTGTCTGTATGTGTTATCAATATATAGTAACACACACACACACACACAACATACACTAAACACACACACAGATTACACACACACACAGGTTGCATGCACACACACACACACACACACACACACACACACACACACACACACACACACACACACACACAGGTCACAAAAGAGGGAGCTAAGAGGGAGGTAAGAGGGAGGCAAGAACGAGGATGAGGGAGGTAAGAGGGTAGAAAGAGGGAGGTAAGAGGGAGAACGAGGGGAAGTAAGAGGGATGTAAGAGGTGAGGTAAGAGGGAGGTCCAGACACTTGGTGGGGAACGGAGATAAGACTATGGACTGAGGTGAGGAAGAAGGGTCGAGCCTTACCCTCTGTTGTCCTGGCTCAAGTGTATGTGGGCCCTGTACCCTAGTGTGTGTGTGTGTGTGTGTGTGTGTGTGTGTGTGTGTGTGTGTGTGTGTGCGTGATTTACTCTAATACATTGAGAGGTACACTTTGCAATATGGGATAGGAGGAGTTATTGTTTTTAGAGCTACACTCCACGTTATGTCTGTCTGTCTGTCTGTCTGTCTGTCTGTCTGTCTGTCTGTCTGTCTGTCGCCTCCTCCACTTTATAAAACCCTGAGATATTCCTCGACTGTAAATCCCAGTTCTTCTCCTTTGCTTTGGGTCTTTTACGTTAATTTACTGTCCTTTCGCTAATTCATCAAGTCTCATCTAATTCCTCTTTCGTTTTCTTATCTGATATTTTTTTTTTTTCATCTTTATATTTTCTGTTATTTTTATTTTTTTCTCGTTCTTTGTTGTTCTTGTTCTTGTTCTTCAATTTATTATTTCTTCTTCATCATCTTCTTTAACACTTTTTCTTTATGCTTAGTCTTCTCTTTTTCTCTTCCTCCTCCTTCTTCTTCCTCTGCTTCCATTTCATCTCCTCCTCCTCCTCCTCCTCTTAATGACACGCATCACTTTCAAAGCCTGCAATTTCCACTGCTCCTTCGCGATGTAGCAAAGTAAGTAACTATCTCACACGGCCTCTGTCATACACGGCAGCTGGGGATGTCAAAGCCCTCCTCTCTCTCTCTCTCTCTCTCTCTCTCTCTCTCTCTCTCTCTCACTCAACATAATGAAATATCAGTCAGTAGGTGTAATCTGTTCTTCCTCTCCAGATTATCGCTAATTATCCTTGTAATTTTCTTAATGGGTATACCAAGTCTGATGAACCTCTGTTGCAAATGTATAAAGTCAAATTATTTAGATTTTTTTTTGTGCTAGTGAATTCCGTGAAGGGGATTTTTTCTATATTTTTTTCTGTAATGATAAAATATGAAAGAATTCTATAATTAATTGTAATATAAAATGAGTTAATTGGAAAAAAATATATTAAAAAAAATCCTCAGATATTTTTTTTCTCATATTTAGTGGAAGGAAAATATTCTTTGTCTTGGGGATTATTTTTTTTCCCAGGCGAGACTCCGCTTTACCTCGAGGCGTGATCCGTCTGTGCCACACATTACCTCACCTACTGTGCATTATATAGTGTGTCTTCTGGACCAAGGGGTTTTTCTCTCTCTGGTAAACAATTAATCTTATGGTCTGAAATTGTTCCTTCCGTCGAGAAATATTTGTCCTTTTGGGTGAAATATTTCCTTCGGTCAACAAATTGGCTATTATTATTATTTGGCTGAGTTGATTCCTCGGCAATATTCTTTTGTTTTTGTTGTATTTATTTTTTGTTTGGTTTTCTATTTGGTTTAATTAACATCGGGTCTGAGGGTATTGTTTTAAATCTCAAATTTTCTCAGTGGCAAGAAATCAATTTCGTTTTTACCTCGAGTAATAAATTGCTAAAGAAGCATAATTTTTTTTAGCTCAAACAGTCTCTTGGCCAACACGCTATTGTTTCTTGCTTCAAATAACACTTTAGTCAAGTGGCTCATTGTATTTTGGTTATAATGTGTTCTCGCTTAAGGAGTCATTGTATCTTGTGTGAAGAAGACTCTGAGGGGGGTCACCACATACAAGGACTTACATTAGGTTAATCTGGCAAAAAATATAAGTTACTTTCATCCCCCAGTGTTGTGCCCACCGTAGTCTTCCGGCTCAAGTTTTTATCTCTTCCCCGAGTTAAGACGCCATTGTCTTCATTCCTTGCTTCAGCCAACTAGTTAATGTCTTCTCTTGCTTTCCCTTTGATTGTTTTTGCTTTCTCTTACTTTCTTTAAATTTTGTCTTTGTTGCATCAAGTTTCTTCTAACATAGACTTTCTCTTCTCTTGCTTTCCCTTCTAAGTCATCGCTTCTCCTACTTTAACTAACCAATCGAGATGTTTTCTTCCTTCCAATAAATTACTCTTGTCTTCAGTAACTTTCTCCAAAATGGCTTAATTCTTTCTTTGGTTTTGTGAAGGGAACTAACTTGAGTGAGATAAACGCGAGCACATGAGGGTAACTTGAGGATTGGATACCCCAGCTTACAGTATTTTACCTGGTGATTTAAATACCCTAATGCTTCCTGGGGTATTAGGTTAGCTTAGGTTAGATTAGGTTAGCACTAGGTTAGGATAGCTTAGATTACTTTAGCTTAGGTTAGCGTTAGAGTGTTAAACCATGAGGTAAAATAATCTTAGGTGCCTAATCTTCAGGTGACTTGTAGATTATAATTAAGTGGGTAATTAATGAAACTGTGTACAGGAGGGAAAACTTTAATCCACCTCTTACTTCTCTTCTCAGTAAACCTGTGAGGCAGCAACAAAAGTTTCCCAAGACAAGTGACCTCGTAAACCTAAATGATCCCATCAATCCAGGTAAAGTTAAGTACCTGCAGGTGTCATTGTCGCTTTACCTGGCCATTACTCACCTTCTAAAGTCAGTTGTTTCTTTGATTGGTTTTTGCTGTTGGTGGTAGTGATGTTAATGTTGTTGTTGTTGTTGTTGTGTGTGTGTTGAGGGCTAAAAGGAACACAGAAAGTACAGATTATTTCTATGTCGATGTTACTTCTCTTTTTTCATTTATTTTTTCTCTGCCACAGTCAACACTTTTCCTTCACCTCTCTCTCTCTCTCTCTCCTCCACTTCCTTTACTTATCTATCTGTTTCCTTCCATCCCATCGCACACACAACAGAGTAAATAACATGAACGTAAAGGAATTATTCGACTCAAAATAGAACTGTCCATTACTTCCTGTAGTATTGACGTGCAAATTTTATATTAAATGATGTAATGTAAACAGGTCCTACGTGTAAACAGTGAATCCACACACACACACGACTATTACCTCTCAACCTAACCTAACCTAACCTAAGCTAACCTAACCTAACCTAAACCTCGTCTAAGTGTTTGTTCTCACCATCTTTCGTCGATAGAAAGTCTGCCTTGTTGACTTGAGGGAAAAAAAATTGGGGGGACGGATATTAGCTGTGGGTTGTGCAGTCTTTCGGTAGTAGTCAAGATGTTTTTATGTAAGGTAGTATACATATATACATACATACACACCTACATACATACATACATACATACATACATACATACATACATACATACATACACACATACATACATACATACATACATACATACATACATACATACATACATACATACATACATACATACATACATACATACATACACACCTACATACATACATACATACATACATACATACATACATACATACATACATACATACATACATACACACCTACATACACACATACATATACATACATATACATACACATACATACATACATCGATAATGTTTGGCAGTCATAAACAGGTAAGTACGTCTACCAGTTGTTTAATTAATCCGTCAGTTTGTCCAGTCGATCGAATGGGTAGTCCCGTAATCAGTCAGTTTTGATAAAGACAGTCAGGGTTAACGAGTTATCCAGTCAATAAACACTTAATAAAGAGTTTGTTTTGTGGCGGTGAGTGGTGAGTGGTGGTGGTGGTGAGTGGTGAGTGAGTGAGTTAGTGGTGGAGTGAGTTAGTGAGTTGATGAGTTAGCCAGTTAGTTTTTAGAGAAATGTAATCTCTCTCTCTCTCTCTCTCTCTCTCTCTCTCTCTCTCTCTGTCTCTCTCTCTGTCTCTCTCTCTCTCTCTCTCTCTCTCTCTCTCTCTGTCTCTCTCTCTCTCTCTCTCTCTCTCTCTCTCTCTGTCTCTCTCTCTCTGCAGAAGCCTACCTGGTCTACAACAGCTTCTAACACCTTTAAAAATATGGTTTAAAGAGTCCGATAACAAGGGTTTATATTAGTCTATCCTCACTAGTTTCTAAACCATAATATATTCTAATCTTTTTGAAGACATTGGTTTAATAAGAAGTTGGTTTAACCTTTTGAAGACAATGGTTTAATAGGATGTTGGTTTAAGACTATAAGAATGGTGGTTTTGTTATTGAAGGATGTTGGTTTAACACTCAAAGGATATTGGTTGAACAGAATAAATGTTTTTACCTATGGAGAATTGAGGTTTAATTACTGATACACGGTGGTTTAACCCTATAACGTCGATAGTTAAACCTCAAGATAATGATGATAGTTTTAATCAACATCCTAGAGGGTTTAACTTTCTTGAATCAGTGGTTTTAGTGGTTTAGTTTTGGTCTTTTATCGGATTATGTAGTTTTAACTATATAAAATACTCTCTCTCTCTCTCTCTCTCTCTCTCTCTCTCTCTCTCTCTCTCTCTCTCTCTCTCTCTCTCTCTCTCCTATCCTCTCCCTCTTCCCATTTATCTTTTTCCCCACTCCTCGTAACTCTGTCTTACCTCTCACTTATTTTTCAATTCTCTCGTCTCTCTCTCTCTCTTTTTCTCTCTTTCTTTATTCTTTCTCTTTATTCTCTCTCTCTCTCTCTTTATTTTCTCTCTCTCTCTTTACTTATTCTCTCTCGCTGTTATTATCTTCCCTCCTTCTCTATTCATTCATTATCTCTCTCTCTCTCTCTCTCTGAGGATTGTGAATGGATCATCAACTCATTCCAGTCTCTTCATTCCTCTGCCCTCGTCGTCAACCAATGAGGGAGAAGCTGCTCTAAATGCCTTTCTGGTGTCGTTTGTTAATTCCGGACCACAAGTCTTTTGCCAGAACCAACACCTTCCTTCTGTGTGTGTGTGTGTGTGTGTGTGTGTGTGTGTGTGTGTGTGTGCGTGTGTGTGTGTGTGTGTGTGCGTTACAAGAGAGTTTTCTATACACAAGTCAAACAAAGGACACTAAACACAAAAGGAAATTCCTAACCAGAGGAAAAAAAATTGCTTTCTGGACAAAAACTTCACCTGAGGATAATCCAACGAGGCGAAAAACATCTCCAGCGCGAGCACTCAGAAGCGACAGGCATTTTCTTACAGCCCTATAGTGCCATGGCTTTAAAATGTGCGCCAGACGAACATTCACCAGCCTTCTGCCTGTGTTGGAGTGTCTCTTTGTTATGATACGTGTGAAGTCCCTCATTGTACGCCTGTGTAATACGTCTTCTGCTGCGCCTCCTCCAGGTCGGTCTGTGTACTGCAGGTCTGCACGCCACGGCTGCTGGTGTCTTCAGTGTGATTGAGGATCAGAATCACCCCAGTTTCTGGTATTGGAGAACGCCAGCCAGGGTCATCAAGTATACCCTTGTCCTGACTTCAAGTAGGACTTCAGCTCTCGCCCTCCTCCTACTAACCGCAGCCAAGGTCAGCTGACTCCTGCTGGTGGCGGTGTAGAGCCTAACACAACCATTGCCGGAAATTAACTTGATACATACGAGTGTGTCCTCTTATTTCCCTAATTACCTCCATAATGGTGGCTGGAGCCTTTGTTGCTCCACATATTACTCTCATGGGCAGTATTACAGTAATGGGGCAGACGGCAGCTAGCCAGGCTGTTGTGTACACTGCACATAAAAGACCTTTATCACCTTACACTACTTGTGTTGTTTAATATATATATATATATATATATATATATATATATATATATATATATATATATATATATATATATATATATATATATATATACAGTATATATATACATATACATACACATATATATACATATGTACACAGTATAGTAAAGGTTAATAGCCATTACCGTCTTACACGCAACACTGTAACCTGGCCATAAGCGGGAGCAGCATGGCGGCACTGGAGGTTTATAAGGCTTCCCGTTTACCGTGTGGTGGTGGTGGTGGTGGTCGGGCGCCTCACTACATACAAGTGCCGAGGTAAAGTTACAGACTCAGGTGAGCTTCTCGCCGTCTACAGGTGAAGAGGCAGTTGTCAGCACCCAGTCGTGAGATGAGTGACGTGAGAGGTACAACTCGCCCTACAGTAGTGTTGACAGAAGTAGACCATCATCGAGGCTGGGCACACCATCTAACTCTTCTCCTGCACGTGCTCCTAAACTAACAGACTGGGAGCTAAACTTGCCGCCGACGTAAGAGTTGGTAGAGAAGCCCATCGCGTGAGCCTGTATTGCCTAAGTTTACAAGAGCGAGGAAACTTGAGGGAGACCAACAAACAGGTACGGCCAGGTGACGCTCTCTTAACTTCTCTCAACTTTTATTTATCTCGTGAAAATGGTCCACAACACGACCCAGGTAACTTTCTATAACTTCATACACTATAATAAAAAAAAACCATGTATATCTATATATATATAATACATAGTGTGTGTTCATGCTTCAGAAAGTAGTGGTATTTCCTTGAGTGTCAATTAGTAGATACGAACTTAATTAAGTGATATGAACACAGTGTACTGAAAGAAAGAGAGAAGGAGAAGAATTGGTAAAAGTTTGTATACTGCAGAGAGAGAGAGAGAGAGAGAGAGAGAGAGAGAGAGAGAGAGTGGGGTGTTCCTGAGGCAGTAGTAATCCGATTAATGACTACACAGACAGCCAAAAGAACATAGTAATAACAGGTGATGCTGACAGGTGTGTTAACCCTATAGCTCACCTTCTCCTTGTGATGGTGGCAGACTAAGATGATGTTACACGTCTATTACAGAAGAGGAAAAGATGAATAACTAACAACGCATGAATGAATGATGTGTGTGTATGTGTGTACAGTATTTGCTTTTGATTCTGACCAACTTGCTTTAAGGCTCCAGGGATGTATGAGTGTATGTACTGTATAAACGAGCCTCCACGGTTTTAGACACAGATTGCTGCAAAACAAAAATATAAGCCGCTAATTCACTAGAAGTTTTAACCAGAGAGAGGGAGGAATGGGTTGGTGTGTGGGAGAGAGAGAGGGAGGGATGGTTGGTGTGAGGGAGAGAGAGAGAGAGAGAGGGAGGGATGGTTGGTGTGAGAGAGGGAGGAGTGGATGGTTGGTGTGGGAGGGGAGGGAGGGTTGATGTTTGGGAGGGATGGTTGGTGAGAGAGGGGAGGGAGGGTTGGTGGAGGGGAGAGAGAGGGAGGAGGAGGGTTGGTGGTGGGATGGAGGGTGGGTGGAAGGATCAGTATTAGGAGGTGTAACAATAATGGGTGATCACAATTGCAAAGTTCTGACGTCAGATGAGGGGTCACCCATCACTACGGGGGAGGGGTGACGGCATGAGACAGGGAGGAGTGGGGATACTGTGACGGCAAGAGACAGGGAGGGAGGATACTGTGACGGCAAGAGACAGGAGGGAGGATACTGTGACGGCAAGAGACAGGGAGGGAGTGATACTGTGACGGCAAGAGACAGGGAGGGAGTGATATCAGACGGCAAGAGACAGGGAGGAGGATACTTCGTGACGGCAAGAGACAGGGAGGGAGTGATAATGATGGTAAGAGGGAGGGAGGATACTGTGACGGCACCAGACGGTAAAATTACGGTCTGTCCCATCACCCCCCATTAAATTAAATAGCCAACTGGCATCCCCCTTTATAAACAAACACCCCCCCCCCGTGACGCCATTACACACATTAAATCTTATTAATCCTGAAATCTGGAAAGCATTATTCTTAAAGCAGATTTTGGAATATTAAAAAAAACCACAAGGATAAATCATAAAATAACATAGACTTTATTTAACTCAATTAAGTTCTGACTGAAATATTGTCACTTTGTTGATAATATAAAGAGAAACTTATAAGAATATTGAATATTTACGTGAATATTCCCCTTCTAAAATACAAAGAATCTGAAGAATCACCAAAAAGTGTTACTCCAGGACGTCCATTACACACGCCACCACCTCGCTATACTGTACGGCCAGGGTGTTTACTGTGTGGCCACCTGCTGAAAAAAAGATATTCTTACATGTGATATTTTCCCTTTAGTGGTCTTGTTGCTTCCCTCCCTACCCTCCCTGTCTCCCTGCCTCCTTCCCCTCCCTTCCTGGCTTCCTCCCTCCGTGCCTGGCTCCCTTTTCTGCCTTCCTGTTTCTCTCCCTCCCTCCCTGACTCCCTCCCTGGCCATATATAAACAGCAACGAGGCGTAACCCAACACCTTCTGGGGAGAGGAGGAGAGTGATTGGAAATTTAAGCTTTAAGAAATGGTGTCATAATGGTGATAATGGTGAGGGTGACGGTGGTGATGGACGGAGGCAAAAGTAGGAAGAAGGAGGAGAAGAAGAGATGGGGGAGGAGAGGAGGAGGAAGAGAAAAAGGAAGAGGAGGAAGAAAGGTGACATAAGGCAGGTGAATTGTAGGTGAGAAAAGAGTGATTAAGCTACTGTTGAAGAAGAAGAGATAACCAAAGACAGACAGACAGAGACGACGAAGTAGAAGACAGAAGAACAGGAAGTGACAGTAAGCAAGAAACAGATAGACAGAGAAAGAAAATAGACAGAAAGACAGACAGAGAAAAGGTGAAAGAGAGAGACAGACACAGACAAAATTTCACAAACAAAGACGTAACAAAAATAGTTCACCCCTTGCCCCCTCCTTACCCCTCACCTCATCACATCCTCCCCTACCCTCCCTTTATTTTACTCCCTCCCCCTCCCTTACCCCCTCCCTACCCTCCCACCCCTTTAATCCTCCTCCCCTCCCCACCAGCCTGCACCACCTCCCCCTTCCCCCTCCTACCTCACACCTCCCACATAGAACCTTTCTCAAGGGTCTTAACTCATTAAAAAAAGGTAATAAAATATGTTCTACTTGAGAATTGGAGTAATTACTTGAGTGACCTGAGTAATAACTTGATGTTGGAGGAGTTACTCAATATTTCAAGGTATATGAGACGTATTTCTTATGGTTCACCAGTTGACCTTACACACCTGGCTCCAATTTACCTGTACGGGTTAATGTTATTATTTCAGGTAACATAATTGAGTTTTAACATTAAAGCATTATTTTAAGGATAGTTTTTTTTCCCGAGTTGAATTTGTTTTAAATTTACAAAAATAACAAGTGGTGGGAAATACATCAACTGAACGTAAACTAACTCAAATGAGACTGACATGAGACTCAAACAAGACTCAAAACTCACACGAGGCTGACACGAGATTCACACGAGGCTCACACAAGACTCTAGACTCACAAAATACTCACACGAGACTCTCATAACACTCACAAGAGACTCAAGATTCATACACGACTGGCAAGAGACTCACACGAGACTCTGCCCCCTTTATACAAGCAGAACTTCCCGGCCGCCACTTACTACAGAGGAACACGAGTTTGTTATGGATGTCGGGAGGCTTCTGCATACACTATGTTTTCAAAAGGCTGCAGCTTATAACAGAGCGAGACGTGTCCAGGGTGAAAGTTTTCCTGACACGGACGAGGATGGTGTGAAGAATACGTGATGAAGAGACTGAGGGGAGGTGATGAACGTGATGAAGAGAGTGAGAGAGTTATGAAAGGACAAGTTAAGACTAGAGGGTTCATTGGCCTGTTAACGAAATATCTCGTTCAGTAGTTGCCTCACTCCACTCAACCTCAGCCAATCCCGAGGTGATGAGCCTGACTCCTGACACACCAACGTAAGCATTCGTGTCTGACCTTCTCCTCGTGTACCCTTCACTACAGCAGTGTCCGTGTAATGAGGTGTTTAATTACCTAAATATAAAAGAAAGAAAAAGTAAAAAAAAAAAAACGATAACCAAAGCATCAAAAAAAGAAAAGTGGACAAGATATTAAGTTTATGGCCGAGGGTTGAGTACACACGCATGGTATATCTTTTAAGTGAACTTGAAAGACCTGAGGTGAAGACGACACCAAGAGGACACTTGCCTGTTGAGGAAGTGAGACGGGACCAGTGTGTGTGTGTGGAGAACTCTTGTTAGGGAGGGAGGAGCAGGAACGCCGGGCACTCACCTGTACCCCCCACACACACCTGGTCACTCACCCACCGTCACCTGTACCCCCCACACACACCTGGTCACTCACCCACCGTCACCTGTACCCCCCACACACACCTGGTCACTCACCCACCGTCACCTGTACCCCACATACACCTGGTCACCACCCACCGTCACCTGTGTACCCCCCACACACACCTGGTCACCACCCACCGTCACCTGTACCCCCACACACACCTGGCCACTCACCCACCGTCACCGTACCCCCACACCTGCTGGTCACTCCTCCACCGTCACCTGTAATCACCTGATATTGTCCCCCAATTGACACTAAGTATACTTAATGGTCAAGGTACCACAGACACCTTTAACTGTTTCACCTAACCTAACCTAACCTAATCAATCTCTCAGGTGACGACATTCACCCCTTAATCACGTTAGTTCGTCCTGTTAAAGTCACTCTTAATCAGACAGAAAAGCTTCTTATAATTGATTCATTCTCAGTGAAAGTGGTTGAACTGGTGGTAGTGTCAACTATTGCTGAGGGACAGGAGGAGGGGGTGAGGGAGAGAGAGGGGGGGGAGGTGAGAGAGACGGGGGGGAGGGAGGAGAGAGAGATAGGGGAGATGAAAGAGAGAGGGGAGGAGAGAGGGGAAGAGATGAAAGAGAGAGGGGAGGAGTGAGAGAGAGATGGGGGAGATGAAAAGAGAGAGCTGGAGGTGAGAGAGATGATAGGTGGGGAGGAGAGGCGAGAGAGAGAGAGAAAGTGAAAGAGAGAGAGAGAGAGAGAGAGAGACTGGTAACAGATTTCATATATTCAACTAAAACTTTACAGCCTCTACAAGAATATATTTACAAACTAATAATAGTATATCATGTCTGAACACACACACACACACACACACACACACACACACACACACACACACACACACACACACACCTTATCCCTACACTAAAGTAGATAGGATTCCCATAACAGTCAATTAAAAAATATCCTAACTAAATTTTTTACAACACATTGTTGACCTATTGACTGGAATCACCTGAACCAATTTGTGGGGAAATGGGCTTAACTACGTCACAATATCCCAGGTAAAGAAGAAATAACTATTGTGAGACAGATTAACAGACTTTTGGATGTTAGTGATTTGTCTGTGATTGCATAAACCTACATAAAATTACGGAAAATCGATGCTAGTGATTGTCTGATATTATACCCGAGTAATACAGATACAATATGTGGGAGTATTTTTGTATTGTATTTTAGAATCAGCTTCTGGTCGGTTTTAGTCAACAACTTGTACACTTCTATACATACATACATACATACATACATACATACATACATACATACATACATACATACATGCATACATACATACATACATACATACATACATACATGCATACACACTGAAGACAAGAGAACAAATGCCAGTATTCTCGCTGACACCAACTGTAGGAGCATCGAGGCTACCATTATCCATGAACAACTACGATGGACTGGCCATGTTACCCGCATGGACGACAGTAGACTGCCAAAGCAGCTACTGTACAGTCAGGTAACGAATAGTAAACGTAACGCTGGTGGGCAACTGAAAAGGTATAAGGATAGTCTTAAGACAAACCTGAAAAAATGCCAAATCGACCCCCTCACCTGAGAGACGATTACTCCACACCGTAACGCTTGGAGGAGCACCACACAAGAAGGTGTCAATACTTTCGAGTTAGCCCGACTGCAAACCGAGGCAGACAAACTCCAACGCTGAAAAGACTCTGCTGCGGCCCCTCCCGCACTAGAAGTAGCCCCCCACATGCGCAACATCTGTGATCGACACTGCCGGTCCCGTATCGGCCTCTTTAGTCACCTCAGAACTTCCCAACCTAGGTCACATCCTTAATAACTCACAACATTGTATCATAGCTGGATGATCGTCATACTCGATTCCAAGTGACAGCAAAGTAGTAGTAATGTACATAGACAAACAGACAGAGAGAATAAGAGCGAGAGAGAGAGAGAGAGAGAGAGAGAGAGAGAGAGAGAGAGAGAGAGAGGATCGACAAGAAATTCATCACTATATAATTACCATAGTGATAATACTGTTGATGTGTTGACCCTCAGGTAGAGTGATATATGATCCCCGTGAGGCCATACTCCATTAGTGTTATTATTATTATTATTATTATTATTATTATTATGATTATGATTATTATTATTATTATCATTATTATTATTATTATTAT
>NW_024744357.1:4700011-4720011 GCF_018991925.1 Homarus americanus
CTTCCACATTCACTCTTCTGTCATTTTTCTTTCATTTCTGTCTTTTTTCTGTCATTTCCACTTCACTCGCCGCTTCGTTTACCCTCCGTTGAATTTTTTTCTTGACGATTTTTATCAATTTAGATTTTTAAATAAGTCAAAACCATTGATATATATTATTTTTTTCAACTAGCTCGTATCATCACTCCTAGTAGCAAGTTGGGATCACAGACTATTTTTTTTCATGTTGTTTAAAGCTGTGTGGTGGTAGATAGCGATGGCTAGTGGCTATTAATATACACTCTGGTTGGTGATTGGCTGAGAGTTAATATAAATGATAGTATTTCTCGCCTTTGATAATAATAATAATAATAATAATAATAATAATAATAATAATAATAATAATAATATTTCGTCATACAAGATTACATTGTATTTAGAATGTATACAACGCAGGTATGCAATTTAACATAATGTATAAACAGAATAATACAGTAGCCAATGTATACCTAGACAGTACAGGTATACAAACAATAATAAGCAATGAGGTAATTAAACCAAGGTATACTCTCACCTGCCTTACCTCTGTCACACCTGTCGTAGTAAGAGTCTCAGCAGGTAAACAGATCCGGTTTCGTTCTTATATAACTACTACTTATGGGTAAACATTACGGACATATGATATATTCACGTATATATATCCTCATTCACGAACAAGGACAACCTCTGAACGTATACAAAAAATAAACCTTGTTGTCTTTGAAATTAAGTTAAACCATAAACCACGTGAGGAAAAATAAACTCCAGGTCTTGGAATATCTCTAAAAATAAGGAACGTTTATAGGTCAGTTTCTACACACACACACGCACACGCACACACACATACACACACACACACACACTGAACGACTAAAGTGGTATTAATTCGTTCCTGTTGAAGAAATTGTTTTAACCCTTTGATAACTAAGATTTAACCCTTTGATAACTAAGATTAAACCCTTTGAGGACGATGGCACAAGATGACATAGTAAAACCTCCATATAACGGATATCTCTAGCCATATAATCCGGTAAATAGGAGAGTTTCACATCGAACGGACCCTCGATATAACGGACATCTTCAATTATAACGTAAAAGAAATCAATTCATATTAAAGAAACATGTAATGAATGGATAGACAGACAGATGGAAACTGCATCACTTTTTATCTGCAATCTTATTTACAAAACTGTAATAAAAAAAAAATATCTTCCATAGAAATTTACCCACGAATAATTAAAATAAATTCGAATACAAAAGAAAATAAACTCAATTACCCCCCAAAAAAAAAATCAAAATAAACCTTGAAAAAAAATAGTTATCAACAATTTTTTCAGAAAAGTTGACGAAAAAATTATCATTAAGCTTAACAAAAAAAAAAGCTTATCGGATCAGTCAGCTTAAACGTATAAACACCGATAGTATTAACATTCATTCAACATTGCATCAGTGAACTTAACTTTTGTAAGCATTTTCTGACCTACTGGCATAATAAACTTCACTTTGCTTTATGTTTCATTCAGGTAAAATAGCTGTAAATTATAGCAGTAATATTTCTGGGATACTACATACTTACTTCCTAGAGCTCTATATATTTCCTGAAGCTCTATATTTACCTCCCAGACCTCTAAATTTACCTCCCAGAGCTCCAAATTTACCTCCCAGAGCTCTATATCACAGTGTACCTTACAGCCCTACCCTACCCTACCCTACCCAACCCTACCCTACCCCTCCCCACCTGGTCACTATCAACACAAAGCTCCATAGAGCCTTCAGGGAGAGGTAAGCTCTGAGTCCAATAGAGCTCCATCTCTCACCAAGGTTGAGAGCGGCAAATCTCCTGTGATTAATCCGAGTCTCGGCTGCGATACGCTTCTCACACGGGATTACGTCTCTTAACTGGGCGGCAACGGTGGCGGTGGCGAGGCGGTCAATACCGAGGGAATTAATAGCTGTAAGGAACACGAGGTTACAGGAAGGTGACAAGAGAAAGATCCAAGTGAGATGATTTGGTTGTGTGGGCTGTGGGGGTTGTGGGTTTGTGGTGGTGTTGTGGGCAAGGAATCTTAATAATTTCTTGACCGAGAAGACGTAGAGGTGTTTGTGGGAGGGAGGGAGGGAGATGTTTTACGGGGTCAGTTAGTTACGTCAACCACCAACTTTCACATCTCGTAGAAAGTTTCGGTGTTGTGTGAAAAAGTGAAAGCATGTCCCAAAGCCATGAACTCAGCACCACACGAGGAAACAGTCTGCCCGGCAATGCACTCGACCGCCTTTCATTTTCCCAACTGTAAAATTAGGTACCTTTTACAGATAGGTGGACTTAGAGTGCCCCAGGATAGGTTAGGTTAGGTTAGATTAAATATTCTTTTTCCCTGTATAAAATTTCACTATCAGTTTCAGTCTCGTTAAAACTCCCGTACTGACTACAGCTCACCATCACGATACGTTGTGATCACTAAAGCCTTAACGAGCCTGTGTGAGTGAAAGACCTCAGATCAGCAACGAAACGAGTGAGCAAATTACAGACAAAGACTTGGCAGCATCGTCAGCTGATTTCTACCTTTCTCTCCCTCCCTCCTACTACCTCCTCCCTGTCCCCTTCCCTCCCTGTTCCCTCCCTCCTACCTCCGTGTCCACCCCCCCCCACACTCCTTCCCTCCCTCTCTCCCTTCCTCATCCTCCCCACCTTCCAGCGTTGGTTCTTATTGATTGCCAATGAGCCTGAGAGTGTGTCGGGTACGGAACACCTGCTTGATGGTTAGAGATGGATGAAGGAAATCCATCAATTATATGAGATTGAAAGAAAGAAAAGAAAGGAAGAGAGGAAATAAATATGGTATTGTTGTTTTATCCTCTCTCTCTCTCTCTCTCTCTCTCTCTCTCTCGCTTAAAAAGATCGCCCCAGCTTGTTCTGTTTCTTCTGTAGTCTACTGAGGTGAACTCCTGAAGGAAGGCTAACGTTTAAAACCACAGGGGTACAATATGGGTAGGAAGTGTGTGGGAGAGCAGCTGGTGTGTGAGAGCGGGGGTGTGGAGAGAGAGAGCTTGGTGGTGTGGAGAGAGGAGGCTTGGCGGTGTGGAGGAGAGCTTGGTGGTGGAGAGGAGAGCTTGGTGGTGTGGAGAGGAGGAGCCTTGTGGTGTGGGAGAGAGAGGAGCTTGGTGGTGTAAGAGGAGAGCTTGGTGGTGAGGAGAGCTTGGTGGTGTGGAGAGGAGAGCTTGGTGGTGTAGGGAGGAGAGAGCTTGGTGGTGTGAGAGGAAGGCAGGGGGGAGTGAGAAGAGCTGGTGGTGGGAGAGGAGAGCTTGGTGGTGTGAGAGGAGAGCTTGGTGGTGTGAGAGGAGAGCTTGGTGGTGTGAGAGGAGAGCTTGGTGGTGTGTGAGAGGAGAGCTTGGTGGTGTGAGAGAAGAGCTTCGTGGTGTGAGAAGAGAGCTCGGTAATGACACAATCTTCCTTCAGTTTAAAATAATGACACAGTACAGAAAGAAACGTTTTATATTTACAATAAAAAAAAAGGTTTAAAGTTAGTCTTTTTCTGTGTCTTTAATATATTTCCCTTCGTTTTAATGTCAAGAAAAGATGTTTTATATTTAACGATAATAGTTTTAAAATTTGTTCAACTTCTCGGAAAAAATAACTTCTCTTTTATTGTGAGTTAATAATAAAAGTGTTGTAACGTACTCAATAATAGTTTGTTTATTACTGGTCAACAATTCTCCTAAATAAACTTTCACCTGAAGATTAGACACCCTAGCTTATTTCACCTGATTATTAGACACCCTGGCTTATTTTACCTGATTATTAGACACCCTGGCTTATTTTACCTGATTATTAGACACCCTAGCTTATTTCACCTGAAGTTTAACCCTCTGAACGCTAACCGGGGGT
The DNA here is from genome assembly GCF_018991925.1 of Homarus americanus. Taxonomy (NCBI): domain Eukaryota; kingdom Metazoa; phylum Arthropoda; class Malacostraca; order Decapoda; family Nephropidae; genus Homarus; species Homarus americanus. Next base: position 4,703,916 of record NW_024744357.1, read on the forward strand.
AGGGGGGGGGGGAGTTAGGTTAGGTTAGATTAGCCATAGGGTGTCTAATCTTCAGGTGAAATAAGTCGGGATACGTAATTTTCAGGTGATTCCAAATAGATAATATCCAGTACAATATTAACATGATGGACAAGACTCTAAGTTACAGAGTTTATTGTCTAGGTCCGGTGACAGCTCTGTAAACACACTAATGACTTTACCTGTACAGTCAGTTTGTCTCTCCTCCTGAACCACAAACCCCGAAGATTCAGACTCGTGAATCTGAAGCATTTAATGATTGATTAATGTATCAGTCAATTGCTTCGGGTTCACGAGTCTGAATCTTCGGGGTTCGTGGTTCAGAAGGAGAGGCGAACGAAGTTAAACTATACGGCGTTCTCAATCGCTATCAGGACTCCTGTGTTCAGACGACAGGACTTTGATGATTGATAGTGTTCGTGATGGTGATGTGATGGCGACGTGATAGTGACGTGCTAGTAACGTGATAGTGACCTGACGTGATAGTGACGTTATATTTTTAATTCGATACATATTTCCGGGTAACACAATTAATATATAACTATTCACTTTTACGTCCGGTTTTAGATCCATAAATTATTCCTGAATGTCCCTTAGCCATAATTTATTTCGTCTATTCATCCGTTTGAAAATATACTAAAAACTGAGTTCCATTTCGAAAAAATAAAAGCGAAATTATTCTAAAGATTCCAAGACGTAAATAAAGCGGGTGACAGCAGCGCCACCTCACGCCAGAAAGTGTAAGTAAAAAAGGTTAAATTAGCATCACACTATTCTTTGGAAGTTACCTTTCTATATTGGATATTCCTTCCTTACTACTGCCCTCTTCGTGCTGGTGGAGCAAATCAGCCGCATCGTACCGTGCCATCTAGCCAATGTTTACCTTTTAGCGTCCAATCAACTACGCTGGAACATATCTCACAGGCCAATCAGCATACATCACTAGCCAAGAATCTTGTGTTACGTTTACACCCGGCATATACGCTTCGATGACACGAATCTTAAAACTTTTTCTGCATTTTTTCGTAATATCGCCCGACTGTGAGTGTTCTAGTGATTACAGTGAATGACGACAGTGATATAGAAACACCTGGGCCGTGAGAGAGAGATATGTGGGTAACAGTGGCAGGAGAGGACTATTATTAACCAAAAGACTGTACTGACGGCTCCTCCCATAAGTCACCAAGAGCAGGTATGGAAGGCAGTAGTTACATCATGTGTGGGAGACGTGGGAGACTGATAACTATAGACTACTGAATGTTTATCCACAGAAAATATGGCTGTAGTCCCATTAACACCGTCAACGAACGAAAGGTGAGTTTAGCCAAAGTTACGATGACACTACACGTAGTTTGGTAGCCTTGTGTAACCCGTATAGCCTTGATTAGGGCCGTGTTTACAAGGCGCTGTGTTATGTTACAAGGTGCTGTTATAAGTGTTACAAGGTGCTGTGTTATGAGTGTTACAAGGTGCTGTGTTATGAGTGTTACAAGGTGCTGTGTTATGAGTGTTACAAGGCGCTGTGTTATGAGTGTTACAAGGCGCTGTGTTATGAGTGTTACAAGGTGCTGTGTTATGAGAGTTACAAGGTGCTGTGTTATGAGTGTTACAAGGCGCTGTGTTATGAGTGTTACAAGGTGCTGTGTTATGAGTGCTGTGTTATGAGTGTTACAAGGTGCTGTATTGTGTTATGAGTGTTACAAGGAGCGCTGTGTATGAGTGTTACAAGAGTGCTGTGTTATAAGTGTTTACAAGGCGCTGTGTTATGAGTGTTACAAGGTGCTGTGTTATAAGTGTTACAAGGCGCTGTGTTATGAGGTGTTACAAGGTGCTGTGTTATGAGTGTTACAAGGTGCTGTGTTATAAGTGCAAGCAAAGGTGATGTGTTATAAGTGTTACAAGGTGTTGTTGTGTTATGAGTGTTACAGGCCTGTGTTATGAGTGTTACAAGGTGCTGTGTTATGAGGTTACAGGTGCTGTGTTATGAGTGTTACAAGGTGATGTGTTATGAGTGTTACAAGGAGCTGTGTTATGAGTGTTACAAGGTGCTGTGTTATAAGTGTTACAAGGCGCTGTGTTATAAGTGTTACAAGGCGCTGTGTTATGAGTGTTACAAGGTGTTGTGTTATGAGTGTTACAAGGTGCTGTGTTATGAGTGTTACAAGGTGCTGTGTTATGAGTGTTATAAGGTGTTGTGTTATGAGTGTTACAAGGTGATGTGTTATGAGTGTTACAAGGAGCTGTGTTATGAGTGTTACAAGGTGCTGTGTTATAAGTGTTACAAGGTGATGTGTTATAAGTGTTACAAGGTGTTGTGTTATGAGTGTTACAAGGCGCTGTGTTATGAGTGTTACAAGGTGCTGTGTTATGAGTGTTACAAGGTGCTGTGTTATGAGTGTTACAAGGTGCTGTGTTATGAGTGTTACAAGGTGCTGTGTTATGAGTGTTACAAGGCGCTGTGTTATGAGTGTTACAAGGTGCTGTGTTATGAGTGTTACAAGGCGCTGTGTTATGAGTGTTACAAGGTGCTGTGTTATGAGTGTTACAAGGCGCTGTGTTATGTTACAAGGCGCTGTTATGAGTGTTGGGGATTTCAAAAGCTATATCCAGGGATTTACATTAAATCCTCTCGCGTTTCCCCAACCAGATTTATGTTCTATGTCACACGGTGTAGCTAATTGTTTTATATGGCGTAAATCGTTGTTTTGGTACACACAATAAATACTTACACACACTATACATACTTACATTATGCATACATACACCATACATACTTACACACACACACTATACATGCTTACACACACTATACTGAGAGGTGCATACGCTTTTGTAGTCAATTTTTAGATATTTATTTGCTTAACTCTTCTGTTGATGATGGTTTAAACATTGAGAACGGTGGTTTAACCTTTTGTGGACGATGGTTTAACCTTTTGTGGACGATGGTTTAACCTTTTGTGGACGATGGTTTAACCTTTTGTGGACGACTTGATGGAGACCTTTTGAGGACTTGGTAGTACCGTGTCCTCCGAGGTTTATACAGATGATGCTCTTAAAGGCTCCTGATGTGTGTGTGTGTGTGTGTGTGTGTGTATTACCTAGCTTCCAGAGTGACGTGTTGGTATTCAGTAAAGCCTATTTGATGTACTTTACTTATAGCCCTCACGTTAGATTCCTGGCCTACGAACTGGCGTGAATTGAATCCTAGTGTGCTAGTAACTGTGTTCGTACTCTTTCAAGCTGTGTATTAGTTGATGTTTACCTCAATATAGGATTCAAGTTATGTGCTTTTCAGGTCCATTTATAAAAGAGCTTGAACTCTCACAGAGGCTCAGGCAAGTTTAAAGTTTTATACGTCACTGTTCAATAGGAGTTTGTAAAGTGTGTTTGGTGAAATATATATTTTTAGTTTTGAAAGTTTACAGTATCGACGCCTACCCACAGCCGGTGTCGTCCCCTTTAAGCAGCGCCTCCCCCACCTCCTCATACCTACGGCTGACGTCCCAGTTAAGCGAGTCATGAAAGCAGCTAGCCCCCCCCCACATAACCTACAGGTGACGTCCCATTTAAGCGAATCCAGACCCCTGGTACTGTCTATACTCCATAAACCTTCGCCAGTGTCAATAGTCTCTGCAAAATACGACGGAAGTTCCAATTTACAGTGACAGTGACCCCTCTTGAGAAAATTACCTTAGCACCAGACACCATCATGCAAGAAGCTGAGAGTTGACTAAAAAGTTTCCTTTCTGCTGAGGAGGAAACTCGCAAACTTAAGTAAGAGGAAAAATCTGTTGAAATAACGCCGGCCATCAGAAGACGCTTTTTGAGTTAATGGAAAATGTGTTGACAGTCAGGTCCTCCTCGAGGGGGGTGGTAAGGGGGGTGAAAGGGTGGTGAGGTGGTACTCGAGGTTCCTTTCCCTAATGTGATGTTTAACCACGCTGGACTGATGATGTGATGTGTGTACCTTGTGTCTATGTGAGGAGGATTTTCTCTCAACAGGAATTTTCCATAAATGAGAGTACCTGGGCCATTCTTTCTCTCCATTACAGGGATATAGATATTTCGTTTTATTTTACTGTCATTGTTGATAATGATGATTTATCTAATTAAGTTTACCTGTACTTAGGAATATTGGTCCTTATGTGTGTGTGTGTGTGTGTGTGTGTGGAATAAAATGTAAAACTTCCAAATTCGTCGTTTAACCTCTTGAGTACAATGACAGCCCACTTAATAGGGCATCTTAACACTGAGTACGATACCTGGACCCTTTTAGTATCTACGCCACATTTACCTTGAGTACAATAATTTCATTCACTGAATACGATACCTTAATCGTTTGTCTACGATACCAAACCCCTTGAGTACAACAATTGAATCCCTCGAGTACCATACCTCAACCCTTTAAATACAAGGACATATTCCTATAGAGTACGATAACATTATAACTAAGGAATGGACTCAAATTTACTATAGTACTCAAGATATTTAACACAAAACTATATACTTCATCTCAACGTAAGCATCATAAAATCAAAATATAAAAAAAGGCAAAATCAACGTATCTGTAGCTAAGAATATTATCAAAATAACTAAAAAAATAATCATAAAATCACAGAAAACGAAAATTAACCTTATTTACATTTTAATATAGGACACGGCTAACGACTCTTTCCAAGTTAGAGTTTTTGCGTGATGGCAGTTTTAATATTTAGTGAAAAACATACGCGAAAGAAGACGTGTTTGATGTGTGGAGCAAACGTGGGCTGGCTAAGTTGTTGGTGGTGAGCAAATACTGACAAAACACTACACGATTTATCCAAACACAAGAAACACCCTGACAAGAAAAATGGTGATGTAGATATGTTTTTTTTTCCTTTTAATTTTTTTGATTTTTTTTATTTATTTTTTGCTTTTGGGTGAATAATATTTTTTTAATTATCTTTTTTTTTTTGGAGGGAATGTTGGTCTACTTTTTGTGGGGTTGGGGGGGGGCGGGGTGTTTAGTGAATGATGATCCTAATTTTCTTTTTATGGGGATTTTGGTAATTTTGGGGGAATGTTGGTCTTTTGGGGAGACGAATTAGTCTTTGTCTTCTCTTTTTAGGGAGAAAATATTTGTCGGGCTTTTTTGGTTTCGAGGGAAAATATTGCATTTGGGGAATATTCCCTTTTTTCCCTTGACTAATTGGTGGAGTATTGAGCATTGTGTTCTTTGTGAAAATACTGCTGGGGAAATATTGGCTTTTTTATGGGAAATAAATCGTGTTTATTCCCTGAGGATGTAATGTGGCTGCAATATCCTTTTACTCTCTGATCTGAGGAAATATTAATCTTTTCTGTCTTGGAATTAACGAGTGTAGGTTTTCGTCTCATCATTCCCTAAAATTTTCACCTTCCATTTTGTTTTTCCATGCATCTTCATGACCAGCGTGTGCCAGAGTGCCTTCATGTGCCTCTATCCTCACTCTCACGACCATCAGAATGTTGTCATGAACTTCCCACCTTGTATCGTCTCGTGACCAATAGAGCCTTACACTACCACCCATGCACCGCTACGATCAACAGTACCTCAGTGGTCTTGTCATACATCACTGGACCATCAATGCCCCCTCATGGGATATTCACCAACGTCACTGTGTGTGTGTTCCTCACCTGCACGTCACCTACTAGAGCAGGTGTCCACGATCATCTCCTCTCCCAGTGGTTGAGACGATCCAACTGTCAATATCGACAACGTCATGTGATAGCCAGGAGTTATGTTGTTACAGTCCTTCCCTCTCTTTCAACCTCCATCACCACTACAACTATCACTCACCACAATCATCACCATTACCACCACCACCACCCTCACCACCACTATCTCCCCCCACTATCTTCACCACTACCACCGCCACACTCGATACACTCAATATTCATGATGGCATATACCACATCCTCCACGGTTCACACACACCTCCACGGTTCACAGCACCACACCTCCGGTTCACAGCACCACACCCTCCACGTTTCACAGCACCACACCTCCACGGTTCACAGCACCACACCCTCCACGGTTCACAGCGCCACACCCTCCACGGTTCACAGCGCCACACTCTCCACGGTTCACAGCGCCACACCCTCCACGGTTCACAGCGCCACACCCTCCACGGTTCACAGCGCCACCCTCCACGGTTCACAGCGCCACACCCTCCCACGGTTCACAGCGCCACACCCTCCACGGTTCACAGCACCACACCCTCCACGGTTCACAGCGCCACACCCTCCACGGTTCACAGCGCCACACCCTCCACGGTTCACAGCACCACACCCTCCACGGTTCACAGCGTCCACACCCTCCACGGTTCACAGCGCCACACACCTCCACGGTTCACAGCACCACACCCTCCACGGTTCACAGCACACACCCTCCACGGTTCACAGCGCCACACCCTCCACGGTTCACAGCACCACACCCTCCACGGTTCACAGCGCCACACCCTCCACGGTTCACAGCACCCCACCCTCCACGGTTCACAGCCACACACCCTCCACGGTTTCACAGCCCACACCCTCCACGGTTCACAGCGCCACCTCACGGTTCCCCACCCCACGGTTCACAGCGCCACCCTCCACGGTTCACAGCGCCACACCTCCACGGTTCACAGCGCCACACCTCCACGGTTCACAGCGCCACACCCTCCAGGTTCACAGCGCCACACCCTCCACGGTTCAGCGCCACACCCTCACGGTTCCTCACGGTTCTGGCCACCACCCACGGTTCACAGCGCCACACCCTCCACGGTTCACAGCACCACACCCTCCACGGTTCACAGCGCCACCCTCCACGGTTCACAGCGCCACACCCTCCACGGTTCACAGCGCCACACCCTCCACGGTTCACAGCGCCACACCCTCCACGGTTCACAGCGCCACACCCTCCACGGTTCACAGCGCCACACCCTCCACGGTTCACAGCACCACACCCTCCACGGTTCCGCCACCTCACGGTTCACGCCACACATCCTCCACGGTTCACAGCGCCACACCCTCCACGGTTCACAGCGCCACACCCTCCACGGTTCACAGCACCACACTCCACGGTTCACAGCTCACAAGATCAACAAGTTATATGACGTCATTTTATTATTTTGCTGTTTAGGTTTTGTGGAGTTCCGTTACGTTACTGGTGTTGTCACGTTACTGGTGTTGTTAAGTTACTGGTGTTGTCACGTTACTGGTGTTATTAAGTTACTGGTGTCACGTTACTGGTGTTGTTAAGTTACTGGTGTTGTCACGTTACTGGTGGTATTAAGTTACTGGTGTCACGTTACTGGTGTTGTCACGTTACTAGTTTGCCGTTACTGGTGTTATTAAGTTACTGATGTTGTCACGTTACTGGTGTTGTCACGTTACTGGTGTTGTCACGTTACTGGTGTTATTAAGTTACTGGTGTCACGTTACTGGTGTTATCACGTTACTGGTGTTGTCACGTTACTGGTGTTATTAAGTTACTGGTGTTATCACGTTACTGGTGTTGTCACGTTACTGGTGTTATTACGTTACTGGTGTTGTCACGTTACTGGTGTTGTCACATTACTAGTGTTGTCACTTCACTGGTGTTGTCACGTTACTGGTGTTGTGGAGGGAGGAGGGAGGAGGAAGGTGGAGGGAGGAGGAAGAGGTAGAAGGCCAGGTAGGAGGAGGAGAAGGGGACAGAGGATCTAAAGTTGACATACAGGTCAGGTCAGGTCAGGTCAGATCAGGTCAGATCAGGTCAGGACAGGTCAGGCAGGACAGGACGGAACAGGACAGGACAGGACAAGGTAGGTTAGGTTAGGTTAGAAAAGCTCTAATACGCTCAACGCAGGAAAAAAAAAAACTCCTAGTAAAATAATAAAAAAATAAAAATAATTACAATAACTTATAAAATTCAAGAAGAAAAATAAATTCTTCCAAAAAAAAAAAAATTCTCAACTTTTACGAACAGAACAGAATATTTCCTTAGTTAAATATTTTCATCATTCCTCCTGCAAACTGTAAGGAAAATGTGTAACTGGAAGCTGTTTGTGTTATGAAAATTTGACGTTATATGAAAATACAACGACATTGAGACCCGCTTCAAGATAACAACATTCTCTGCATGTCTGCCCTCTGTTTCACGTGGCTCCCAGCAGACAACGTGGCTCCCAGCAGACAAGTTGACAAGATCAGGAAGCATTTAGGAAAACAGAGGGCTCCTGTGTGGGTACGTGTGTTATGAGAGGTGCTGGGTACGTGTGTTATGAGAGGTGCTGGGTACGTGTGTTATGAGAGGTGCTGGGTACGTGTGTTATGAGAGGTGCTGGGTACGTGTGTTATGAGAGGTGCTGGGTACGTGTGTTATGAGAGGTGCATTTAAATATTTAAAAGCTTTTAGGAGAATTAAAATATTTGTTTACTTTTCTGAATCATATGAATGGTTTCAATAATACGTCGCTATCATCAGCCTGTGTTCGACCATAATCTGACGCTAATACAAAGATTAAATCATCCAGAATCACCTATCATACGTGCCCCAGGATGATAGCTATGAATGATAACTTGAGAATTAATGAAGAGAAAGAGTGTGGGAAAATTGGCCAAGCTTAGTGAGGGCGAAGAGGTGAAAGTATTATATATTTATTTAATTGTATCTGCTCAGTGCTCAGGGTAAGTAGCTATATGTAATGATTATAATGAATGTTAGTTGAGGGTCTTGGCTAATTTCACCTGTCGTTTGAGTCACATTCTGTTAACAGTAGTATACACCTGTACATTCTGTTAGCGGTACAATACACCCACACATTATCTAAAATGCCCACACATTCTGTTAACAATGTGAGTATGTGCAATTGTGTAAAAAAAATGGTGTGTGTGTGTGTGTGTGTGTGTGTGTGAGGAAGAGATGTTGGAGAATATAATCAGCCCCCACCACCCCTACCCTCTCTACCTCCCTACCTCTCCCCTACACTCCCCCCCTCCTCCTCTACCACCTCCCACCACTCCCCCTACCCCTCCCCCCACCACCTCCCCACCCCTCTCCCCTACTCACTCCCTACCCTCTCCTCTACCCTCTCCCCACCCCCTACACCCTCCCCCTAACAATGTCTGGACTCTGCTATCGTAATAAGGACATTCCCTAGGGTCGTGGCCCTTTACTTAGAGTGATCAAGGGAAATCTTTTGCCTCTAGACTTTCAAAGATTAATATTCCAGTGGTTAGCCAAGGGGGGGGGGGAGAGAGAAGGAGAAGAAGAAGAGGAGAAGAAGAAGAAGAAGAAGAAGAAGAAGAAGGTGAGATAGAACGGAATGGGAAATAATTCAGTGGTATGTGTATAGATTAGAGGTGATCGATACAGGTGATGTGGTTAGGTTAGGTTAGGTTAGGTTAGGTTATATACAACTCGTTTTGAGAAGAATAATAAAACTTATCAGAAGACTCCATAAGACTTAAGCCATATACCGGTATCTTATAAGTTATGTTAGCATACACTCAGAAATTAACCATGATAGCTTTATAACAGGATACACTCAGAAATTAACCATGATAGCTTTATAACAGGATACACTCAAGAACTGGTCATGATAGCTTTATAACAGGATACACCCAAGAACTGGTCATGATAGCTTTATAACAGGATACACCCAAGAACTGGCCATGATAGCTTTATAACAGGATACACCCAAGAACTGGTCATGATAGCTTTATAACAGGATACACCCAAGAACTGGTCATGATAGCTTTATAACAGGACACCCAAGAACTGGTCGAAGAGGTATAATTAATAACACTACCTCCTTAAGCTATTTTCACAACCTTCTGGACTCTTCTCTCACAACATAACTCTCATTTCACAACTCAATTTTACTTAATGAAATAACTTCCTGAACATAAGTAATGAAGTTGTTTTCGATTTTTTTTTTTTTTTTTTTTTATCCTCGGTATCTTATCATCCCTGGGGCTGTGGTTTTTATTTTTGTTGAATTAGTTTCCGTCGACTGCTTTTGGGATACATGTATTTTATAGAGTAATTACTTGTATTGGGAATCTCAAAGCTTAAAATGGAATGGATATCTCGTTAAAGAAATTAATTATTCCTGTTTATGTTCGTAAGTCACAAACGAAAGGTGAATATTGGAATTCTATATCTTGCATTTGAGGTGAAGGAAGGTCTCTCTCGGTCCCTCCCTCCCTCACTCGTTCGTTCGCTCCGGGTGAAAGAAATCTCCCTCTTAAACGGTGTGATCGATCCTGGGAGCCGAGTTACGATAGCTTCCCTTGATATATGACAACGAGAACGGCTGCGTCTGGCTGCTGCTTTTATGGTCTATTGATTCTCCTGCTTTATCTTTATTTACATTTATCCTTTATTTTATCTTCTTTTTATGTGTACTTCGGCAACTATCGAAATTTAGAGGTTTCTTTCTATATATCCATTCATTCATTCATCCATCTTTCTGTTTCTTGACCACCAATATACACTTCCCATGTTAAGTGGAGACAGAGATGGTACCAGAAACGTTTGGGTGTAAGATTTTGTTCAAGCCATTTGTCAGGGATTGGCTCAGTGGGGTAGGAGGGTGTGTGTGTCGGGGAGTGGGGTGTAGCTTGAGTTGTGACAGGGGTGTTCTACGACTCTCTGGTGGGGGGGGTTTTTGTAGCTCTGGAGGGGGTGTTTTGTGGCTCTGGGGGGTGTTTTGTGGCTCTGGAGGGGTGTGTTTGTGGCTCTGAGGGGGTGTTTTGTGGCTCTGGAGGGGGTGTTTTGTGGCTCTGGAGGGGTGTTTTGTGGCTCTGAGGGGGTGTTTTGTAGCTCTGGAGGTGTTTGTGGCTCTGGAGGGGTGTTTTGTGGCTCTGGAGGGGTGTTTTGTGGCTCTGGGGGGTGTTTGTAGCTCTGGGGGGTGTTTTGTGGCTCTGGAGGGTGTTTTGTGGCTCTGGAGGTGTTTCAGGCTCTGGAGGGGTGTTTTGTGGTTCTGAGGGGTGTTTTGTGGCTCTGGAGGGGTGTTTGTGGCTCTGGGGGGTGTTTTGTGGCTCTGGAGGGGGTGTTTTGTAGCTCTGGAGGGGTGTTTGTGGCCTGGAGGGTGTTTGTGGCTCTGGAGGTGTTTGTGGCTCTGGAGGGGGTGCTTTGTGGCTCTGGAGGGGTGTTTTGTGGCTCTGGAGGGTGTTTTGTAGCTCTGGGAGGGGTGTTTTGTGGCTCTGGTGTGTTTGTGGCTCTGGGGGGGTGTTTTGTAGCTCTGAGGGGTGTTTTGTGGCTCTGTGGGGTGTTTTGTGGCTCTGGAGGGGGTGTTTGTGGCTCTGGAGGGGTGTTTGTGGCTCTGGAGGGGTGTTTTGTGGCTCTGGAGGGGTGTGTTTGTGGCTCTGGGGGTGTTTGTAGCCTGAGGGGGTGTTTTGTGGCTCTGGAGGGGGGTTTGTGGCTCTGGAGGGGTGTTTTGTAGCCTGGGTGTTTGCTCTGGAGGGGGTGTTTTGTGGCTCTGGAGGGGTGTTTTGTAGCTCTGGAGGGTGTTTTTGTGGCTCTAGAGGGGGTGTTTTGTGGCTCTGGAGGGGTGTTTTGTGGCACTGGAGGGGTGTTTTTGTGGCTCTGGGAGGGGTGTTTTGTGGCTCTGGAGGGTGGTTTTGTGGCTCTGGAGGGGTGTTTTGTGGCTCTGAGGGGGTGTTTTGTGGCTCTGGAGGGGTGTTTTGTGGCTCTTGAGGTGTTTGTAGCTCTGGAGGGGTGTTTTGTGGCTCTGGAGGGTTTTTTGTAGCTCTGGAGGGGGTGTTTGTAGCTCTGGGGGGTGTTTTGTGGCACTGGGGGGTGTTTTGTGACTCTGAGGGGGTGTTTTGTAGCTCTGGAGGGGGTGTTTGTGCTCTGGAGGGGGTTGACCTGGAGGTGGTGGCCTGGAGGGGTTGTGGACCTGGGGGGTGTTTTGTGACCTGGAGGGTGTTTTGTAGCCTGGAGGGGGGGGTGTTTTGTGGCTCTGGAGGTGTTTTGTAGCCTGGAGGGGTGTTTTGTGGCTCTGGAGGGGGTGTTTTGTAGCTCTGGAGGGTGTTTTGTAGCTCTGGGGGGTGTTTTGTAGCTCTGAGGGGGGTGTTTGTGGCTCTGAGGGGTGTTTTTGTGGCTCTGGAGGGGTGTTTGTAGCTCTGGAGGGGGTGTTTGTGGCTCTGGGGGGTGTTTGTGGCTCTGGAGGGGGTTTTGTGGCTCGAGGTGTTTTGTGGCCTGGAGGTGCTGTGGCTCTGGAGGGGTGTTTTGTGGCTCTGGAGGGGGTGTTTGTGGCTCTGGAGGGTGTTTTGTGGCTCTGGAGGGGTGTTTTGTGGCTCTGAAGGGGTGTTTTGTGACTCTGGAGGGGTGTTTTGTAGCCTGGAGGGGGTGTTTTGTGGCTCTGAGGTGTGTGCTGTGGCTCGGAGGGGTGTTTTGTGGCTCTGGAGGTGTTTTTGTGGCTCTGAGGGGGTGTTTGTGGCTCTGGAGGGGGTGTTTTGTGGCTCTGGAGGGGTGTTGTGGCTCTGAGGGTGTTTTTGTGGCTCTGGAGGGGTGTTTTGTGGCTCTGGAGGGGTGTTTTGTGGCTCTGGAGGGGGTGTTTTGTGGCTCTGGAGGGGGTGTTTGTGGCTCTGGAGGGGGTGTTTTGTGGCTCTGGAGGGTTTTTGTGGCTCCTGGAGGGGTGTTTGTGCTCTGGAGGGGTTTGTGGCTGGGGGTGGTGGCTCTGGGGGTGTTTTGTGGCTCTGGAGGTGTTTGTGGCTCTGGAGGGTGTTTGTGGCTCTGGAGGGTGTTTTGTGGCTCTGGGGGTGTTTTGTGGTCTGAGGTGTTTTGTGGCTCTGAGGGGTGGTGTTTGTGGCGCACCCTCACCTGCTGTGTCTTGCTATCTGGTCATCTTTCCACTGTGTAAATGTATCTTACCGAGATGCATGGCACTTAGATACACACACACACACACACACACACACACACACACACACACACTACCACCATTAACCACACTGCAACCATCAACCACAATACCACCACCAACAACATGCACCTCACCACATTCCTCTCATTCTCTTGACCAAAACATCTCATTCTCCTCACCATCAACATTCTCCCTCATTCTTCCTCATTCTCCTCCCTTTATTCTCCCACCAATCTCTTCATTCTTCCCCATTCTCCCCTCATTATTCCTCTGTCCCTCATTCTCCCTCTCTGTCCCTATTCTCCCTCCTCCTTCTCCCTCATTCCACCCTCATTCACCCCTCATTCACCCTCATTCTCCCTCATTCTCCCTCATTCCCCTCATTCTCCTCTTCACCTCATTCTCCCTCATTCCCTCATTCTCCTCTTTCACCCTCATTCTCCTCATTCACCCCCTCATTCACTCTACCCCATTCTCCCTCCTTTTCACCCTCTTTCTCCCTCCTTCACCCTCCTTCTCCCTCTCATTCTCCCTCATTCTCCCTTTCATTCCTCCTCATTGATGCCGTCTTCGCTTCGTCTCCTTTTATTTCAACTTCTCTTTGCACTGTTATCTCTCCTTTAGATGTCTCAGCAGCTCTATGGATGCACATATTGACCGACTGACTGACTAACTTTAGAGTGTTGCTGTAATATTCTTTCTATATCTCTTATTTTAATTTCTCTCCATAATTCATTACAATAATTATGTGATATAATTTTTCTCTATAATTCCTTACCCCGACCGTCTTACAAAACATAAGGGAAAAAAAACGTAGATTAAGATTTAATTTTCATCCCTATAGCCTCAAGATTTTACCCTAAATTTTTTACCTGAGTTTTTCTCTTACCGTAATTACCTTGATATTCCAGGTAATGATGTTAATTGACTGTAGTTTAGTTAATGGGTTAAGGCCTAAAAAATAGATTATGTAATGTTAAAGTATAGAACTGTAATAAATATGTACTGTACTGTAATGTTTTGGTTAAGTGAACTGTGTAATATATCCTTGTTATTTTAGAAACATTTGGGACTTTGATGAAATAACTCAACCTAACTCCTAAAAATAATACCCCTCCCCCAAAAAAAATTCAAAAAAGAAAACGGGAATTGGGTTGAACTACGTAGCTTCTTCTTTTCCTACAAAAAAAATAAAAAAAAACACGATAAAATACGAGCGTGACTTAGGGAGCGGGGAGACGTTCATTGAGCCGGTGTGTTCTCCCCACAATACCAAGTTTGTTCACTGATGGTTCGTGTCCAGTCTACCGTGGTTATGGTGTCTCACAGCTGACCGCCTACCACCTCGATATTTTTTACTATACTGGGGACGGCGTAGAGGGCAACACACACACACACACACACACACACACACACACACACACACACAACAGCGCCACATCCTCACTGAGTCAGAGAGAAAGAGAGAGAATACTACATTTATACCACAATTATTTACATGTTTACTTTTTTTCCCAGTTAGTAAAAAATGATGACCTATACTACACAGAAACTGTCTCTGTGGTGAACCAGACCTCTTGCAGCCTCCATCACTTCTCTGACTGGTTGCATATGCTCGCTGTAGGCAGGAGCCACCACCAGCCGTCACCCTGCCACAGTTTGTCACAGATCCAGGCTCTGAAACAAACAGAGTCAGATTTTTTATTTATTTTTTAATACTTTGACTGGTATACTGTACATGAATTCTTGGTAAAACCTTGATTTCTGTTAGATTAAATTGTTTGTCGTCAAAGGGTTAAATTATCGTCGTCAAGAACATAAGAAAATAAGAGTCTGCAATAGCCGGTTGACCTGTGCATGGCAGCTCCTGTCGAGAGAGTCTACCACTCTCTATCATCCATGAATCTATCTAGCCTCTTTTAAACTTCCAGCACTAACTACAAAGTTGCTAAGCTTGTTCCACTCGTCCACCACCCCATTTGTGAACCAGTTCCTTCCTATCTCCTCCAAAACCTAAACTTATCCAACTTAAATCCGTTGCTCCGTCTCATCCTGCTCGGATATTATGGAGAACTTTATCTATATCACCTTTATTGATTCCTTTCACCCACTTAAATACTTCTATCATATCTCCCGCACCTCGTCTTTCTAGGAAATGCAAGTTTAGTTTCTTAACCTATCCTGATATGGAAGGTTTCTAAGTCCCGAATCTTTTCGTCATTCTTCGCTGCACCGACTCTAGTGAATTGATATCCATCTTAATAGGGGCACCAGAACTGAACAGCATAATCGAGGTGCGGCCTGACTAGCGCAAGATATAGTTGCAATAAGACCTCTACACTCTTGTTACTTACACTTCTAGATATAAAACCCAATACTCTGTTTGCCTTATTTCGAACATTAACGCACTGTTTTCTGGCCGTAGGTCCGGCTATAGTACCCCAGTCTCTTTCACAAGTCGACTTCTAGGTTGATGTTGTTAAGGCTGTATACATTATAAGTATTTGTTCTTCCAATATTAAGTATGCTGCACTTGCTGGTGTTGAATTTCATTTGCCATTTTTCAGACCACCCCTGCAGTTTATTTAGATCCTCCTGTAATGCATTTGCATCCTGTCCCTGAGTTCACCTGACCTTCACCCGAGCTTCACTTGAGTTTCACTTGAGTTTCACCTGAGCTTCACCTGAGCTTCACCTGAGCCTCATCTGGGTTATTAATTAGCTTCAACTCTACCTGAAAAATCGTCCCCTAATTATTTCACTATTCATTAAGTCCTTCCCAGAGAGGATTGGTTGTGGCTGTTGTATTTTGTTGATTATTATTGTTGTTGTTGTTGTAGTTGCTGCTGTGGTGGTGGAGGTGGTGGTTGTTTTTGTTGTTGTTGTGGTGGTGGTGGTTGTTGTATTTGTTGTTGTTTTTGTTGTTGTTTTTGTTTTTGTTTGGTGTTGTTTTTGTTTGAGGCGAAAATAATATAGAAATTGCATTGTTTCAAGCTGCTTTAAATCAATAACTATATATATGACAGACAGACAAGACAGACAGACAGAGAAGACGGACAGACAGACAGACGAAGAAACTACATATATAATTTCTTCAGTCATAAAGTCAGCTGGGACTATGTTAATCTCACCACAGAAATCTCTCTCTCTCTCTCTCTCTCTCTCTCTCTCTCTGAATCTCACCCTCCCTCCTTTCATTCTTTCTTTCCCTCTCGCTTGCA
>NW_024744357.1:4722511-4767511 GCF_018991925.1 Homarus americanus
TACTTTCTTGTTGCACTCTGGATGGTGTGAACGAAGGGACTTAGCATATCTGACAGGACAACAGTCTAGCGGGACGTCGCGGGTTGATGTAAATTGTGGCTCGGCTGCCGGTAATGTATGCAAAATAAACATAGTCTCGTAATAACAGCATGTCTAGCAGATTGTGTCGTGCTGGGCTGGCTGGGGTAAGGAGGTAGAGGGACAATGAGTCGGTTGCTAGTAACCCCCTTGAGTATGATGATTTTTAACCCTTTGAGTATGATGATTTTTAACCCTTTGAGTATGATGATTTTTAACCCCTTGAGTATGATGATTTTTAACCCCTTGAGTATGATGATTTTATCTCTTTAGTATGATGATTTTTAACCCCTTGAGTATGATGATTTTTAACCCTTTGAGTATGATGATTTTATCTCTTTAGTATGATGATTTTTAACCCCTTGAGTATGATGATTTTTAACCCCTTAAGTATGATGATTTTTAACCCTTTGAATATGATGATTTTTAACCCTTTGAGTATGATGATTTTTAACCCTTTGAGTATGATGATTTTTAACCCTTTGAGTATGATGATTTTTAACCCCTTGAGTATGATGATTTTTAACCCTTTGAGTATGATGATTTTTAACCCCTTGAGTATGATGATTTTTAACCCCTTGAGTATGATCATTTTTAACCCCTTGAGTATGATGATTTTTAACCCCTTGAGTATGATGATTTTTAACCCCTTGAGTATGATGATTTTTAACCCCTTGAGTATGATCATTTTTAACCCTTTGAGTATGATGATTTTTAACCCTTTGAGTAGGATGATTTAATCCTTTGAGTGTGATGATTTTAACCCTTGGAGTATGATGTGATTTTAACCCTTATTAGGATTTTTTAACCCCTATATGATGATTTTAACCTTGTGTGTACGATGACTTGATTACGGTGTTTTCAGTCACCAACCTATCCATCTTAACCCAAACTTGCATAATTTAAACAAACCTAACTAAAACATAACCCAACAGGAAATAACCTCACCTAGTCTCACCTGGTCTGTAAGAATAACTATCACCTGTCAGTTCTCGAAATTATAATACGATAAAAGTGAGTCTAGGAAACATGGCTTGAGGGTTTGTTGGATACTGGAGGAGAGGGGGGGGGGGGGGGGGAGTATATTTTATGAGAAACACCATTCAAAATGCTCCACACACACACACACACACACCATGTACTCCTCGCCTCAAGCCTCTGAGGGGCCGTGTAACAGATAAGACAGCGGTAGGAGGTGATGTTCCCGGTGAGGTTAACATCTCGGCGGCTGTGTTAGTGCAAGTGAGGACAGTGTTTCATCCACACACACACACACACACACACACACACACACACACACGCACACACACACACACACAAGCACAACACACTGTATAGACATTAGTTTTCCCAAGTCTGTTTCTAAACATACAGTTAATTTTCAGGCTGACAGCTATATATTGGCCACTGTTTCTAACCCTGAATTTCTTGTTTCTGCTCTGTAACTAGTTTCTCTGGATGGTTGAGGTGAAGAGAGTTTAGGTTAGCTAGGTTAGGTCTCATGTGTTGGCCTAATCATGTGTGATACGTTACCATTGAGTGAGATGTCCAATTCGCCACAAGCTATTAGGTGTGTGTGTGTGTGGTCACCTGGGGCTCATTACACCGAGGAAGCTGCAACTATTACCTAGTGGATGGCAAGCATAACGACATGAATTACTCTCAAGGTCAGGTGATGGTATGACTTAGACTAATGATTGGACCAGGTGTTGTGTATCACGGGTTGGGGTTAAATGATGGTATACACACACACACACACACACACACACACACACACACACACACACACACACACACACACACACACACACACACACACTGAGGGAGGAACCCACACACCACACAACATAAGAACATAAGAAAATAAGGAGTCTGCAATAGGCCGGTTGGACTGTGCATAGCAGCTCCTGTCGAGAGTTACTGGCCACCTCTATCATCCATGAATCTATCCAGCCTCCTTTGAAACTTTCATGTGCGTTCAGCACTTACTACAAAGTTGCTAAGCTTGATTCCCACTCGTCCACCCACCCTATTTGTGAACCAGTTCCTTCCTATCTCCCTCCTAAAAACCTAAACTTATCCAACTTCAGTCCGTTGCTAAGGAGTCCTATCCTGCCTGGATATTATAAGAACTTTATCTATATCCCTTTGTTGATTCCTTTCACCCACTTAAATACTTCTATCATATCTCCCCGCACTCTTCGTCTTTCTAGGGAATGCAAGTTAAGTTTCTTTAACCTTTCCTGATATGGAAGGTTTCTAAGTCCCAGAATCATTTTCGTCATTCTTCGCTGCACCGACTCTAGTGAATTGATATCCATTCTATAATAGGCACCAGAACTGAGATAGCATAATCAGTATACTTATGTATAAATTACTCACCTTGCTACCATAATGTAATGCCATTATCAAAATCACTATCATTAATTATTAATAATACTAATATACTCTCACTACATTATTTTTCTATTGCCATTTTCATTACCATATTTGCTACTATTCATTACTAGTTACACATGATTTCCACATACACCATATACCACATAATTGTTGGTTGCTCTCA
Organism: Homarus americanus; assembly: GCF_018991925.1. Taxonomy (NCBI): domain Eukaryota; kingdom Metazoa; phylum Arthropoda; class Malacostraca; order Decapoda; family Nephropidae; genus Homarus; species Homarus americanus. The sequence continues at coordinate 4,725,153 of NW_024744357.1, forward strand.
CACATTGCTTTGGGCACGGACACCACACAGGAGGCAGGTAGAGGTGCTCTGCTCCTCACTGACGGCTACTCCTCTCTTACCATAAATAAAGAGGCGTAGTTATTCACGCACGCCGGATAATTTGCTGACTAACTCCACACCCGCCATGGTAGGGTTGTGTCCATCGTATGCTCTGTGGGGGGCGTGGGGTGTATGTGTGTATGTGTGTGTATGCGTGTGTGTATTATGTGTGTGTGGGGGCTTATTGCACCAGGTAAAGGCTCCTCCCCTTCCATGACACCGCTCACAACGAGGTACTACACCCCCGTGTGTTTGCCTGTTGTCCCCACACCTGGTGTGTGTACACGGCCGCAAGGACCCGCCCTTGTCAGACACTGTAGAAAATAACTTGTGTTCACTCTATGTTAACTTCACCTTTTGTAGTGAAATTACATCACCTTTTCAATTAGTATTAGGAATTATTATTTTATTGTTCAAATTATATCAATACACGCACACACACACACTACACACACACACACACACACACACACTTTACTACACACACACACACACACACACATTCAGAGCAGTATGATACACAGCAACCTACCATGGGGGTGGGTTAGTCTGTAAAGTGTGTCGGCGGCGTGTGTGTGTGTGTGTGTGGAAATTCTACTGCGCCTCTGAGTTTATGGTAAGAGAGGAGTAGCTGTCGAGTGAGGGAGTTATGAGTAACCTGCACCCCGTGGTGTGGTGGGTGGTGTGGTGGTGGTGGTGGTGAGGTGTGGTGGTGGTGAGGTGGTGGTGGTGTGTGGTGTGGTGGTGGTGAGGTGTGGTGGTGGTGAGGTGTGTGGTGGTGGTGTGGTGGTGGTGAGGTGGTGGTGGTGTGTGATGGTGAGGTGTGGTGGTGGGAGGTGTGGTGTGGTGGTGGTGGGGTGGTGGTGGGGTGTGTGTGGTGGTGTGGTGGGTGTGAGGTGGAGGAGGTGTGGTGGGGTAGGTGTGGGTGTTGGTATGGTGGTGGTGGGGTGGTGTGGTGTGGTGTGGTGGTGGTGTGGTGGTGGTGGTGGTGGTGTGGTGGTGGTGAGGTGTGGTGGTGGTGAGGGTGGTGGTGGGTGTGGTGGTGGTGTGGTGGGTGGTGATGTGTGGTGGTGGTGAGGTGTGGTGGTGGTGTGGTGTGGGTGGGAGGTGTGGTGTGAGGTGGTGGTGGTGAGGTGTGGTGGTGGTGTGGTGGTGTGGTGGTGGTGGGAGGTGTGGGTGTTGGTATGGTGTGTTGGTGAGGTGTGGTGAGGTGTGGTGGTGGTGAGGTGTGGTAGTAGTGTGGTGGTGGCGGATAAGACCGAGAGAACGCTATTTACTTAAAGCGTCAGATGGTGGAGAGAGAGAGAGAGAGAGAGAGAGAGAGAGAGAGAGACACATTGTAAACCATGAGAGTTATTTTAAGAGTCTTGTGTGAGGAGATAAGAGACACATCCTAGTGAGAGACATTAAGGAGGAGAGATAAATACAGTAAGCTTTGGAGAATATTTATGTTGAGATAATTTTTTAATTAACCAAGGTTTATTTTCAGTACACGAGTAAATATTTTTTTTTCGATTTTGTAATGTGATTTTTTTTTCTTGTGTGATATAGATGAGTTGATGTAGTTTTTGTGGTGGGCGGCTGTGGGTGGTGGTGGATGGGGCGGCTGTGTGTGTGGGTGTGTGGGCGGCTGGGTGGTGGGTGGGCGGCTGTGGGGTGGATGGGTGGCTGTGGGTGGGGGCGGCTGTGATGGGCGGGCTGGTGGGTGGTGGGTGGGCGGCTGTGGGTGGTGGATGGGCGGCTGTGGGTGGTGGATGGCGGCGGTGGGTGTTGGGTGGCGGCTGTGGGTGTGGTGGGCGGCTGTGTGGTGGGTGGGCAGGGAGCGGCTGTGGTGGTGGATGGACACAGGTGAGGAGCAGCTGTGGTGAGGACTCAAATATCCCAGCAGTAATTCCTAGTGTCTCCCAAAGGTAACTTATCTCAGCGTGTGTGTGTGTGTGTGTGTGTGTGTGTGTGTGTGTGTGTGTGTTCTCTCTTCCTCACTGCAGTGTAATATGACGCACCAGCTGGTTTTAGTGATCGTGGCTTGTCTTGATGTCCACACACACTCGACAGCACACCTAGAGTATGTTATCCTTGTACCACGAGATAATGTTAAGAGTACAGGCTGTTGTATATATATAAACACACTTTATTATTGTCTATGGTGATTCAATAGTAATTGCTTGTTATTCTGGCATTTTTTGTACTGTGTCGTGTTTCTGGCAAGTCAAGACCTTACTTAACAGAGGTCAACAAAACTAAATAATCCTAGCGTAACTTTTAGCGGATGGGAACTAACTCTCGAGTTTTATAGTTATCTCCACTACCACAACTACCACCTCTAAACAGTACATCAACATTTCATTAATACTTTTCCTTATTAATAAATATGTCAAAGTTTATTCATGTAATGTGTCAATAAATATATTTTGTAATAGTTATATGATGAAAAAAACATATTCCACGATTCACGAAAGTTTGGTGGAGATATAACGTGGAAATATATATATTGCCTCATCCGGTGGTCATATTCAACTGGGCCTATTTTTTTCACAGGTTCTGAATAGCGGACCTAAACATGATATTTCCCCCACACCCTCCAGTATTTCCCCACGCCCTCCAGTATTTCCCCCACACCCTCCAGTATTTCCCCACGCCCTCCAGTATTTCCCCACGCCCTCCAGTATTTCCCCACGCCCCCAGTATTTCCACACCCCCAGTATTTCCCCACACCCTCCAGTATTTCCCCACGCCTCCAATATTTCCCCACACCCTCCAGTATTTCCACGCCCTCCAGTATTTCCCCACACCCTCCAGTATTTCCCCACACCCTCGAGTGGAAGAAAATCCCCGTGGCCGAGTTTGTAGGGTAATAGAGGGAAAAATGGCCCCAGTACCCGCGCCATCAGACTGCCCCCCCGGTCCTGCTGGGAACCTCACACACACACACACACACACTCACACACACACACACACACACACACACACACACACACACACACACACACACATATATATATTACGGTGTGTGTGTAGTTGTACAGTAGTTATTGGATATTAGGCAAATCAGAGCCATTATGTACAAATCCTACTGTAACTTAAATGGTTTCAATAATCATTTTGGTATTATTTGGCCAGACAATTCAACAGTAAATGCCGAGAGAGAGAGAGAGAGAGAGAGAGAGAGAGAGAGAGAGAGAGAGAGAGAGGTATGCAATGAATCAGCCACCAAACCAACAACTATTATCACCAAAACAACAACTATTACTACCAAACCAACAACTATTATCACCAAACCAACAACTATTACCACCAAAACCAACAACTATTACCACCAAACCAACAACTATTACCACCAAACCAACAATATTATCACCAAACCAATTACTAAGAAAATTCTCACCATCTGATAATTATTATACCACTAATCATCCTCATGAGACCACAGTAGTTAAGATGGAACGTAAATTATGCTCTTTATCCTCTAAATGTAACTGCAGTAACTAATTGAATTAATGGTTAATTTGGAGTTAAGTCACATGTGTAATCATTGCAAATGCACAATTTGAATTGCAATTAGCCGGCAGAATGGTCCATTACACTTGTCGTTTGGTAATGTTCCCATCACTCATGAAGTAAACCGGTAGAGGTGGGTGTTGTAGAGGGTGTGGTTGTGTTGTAGAGGGTGTGACTGTGTTGTAGAGGGTGTGGCTGTGTTGTAGAGGGTTGTGTTGTAGAGGGTGTGGTTGTGTTGTAGAGGGTGTGGCTGTGTTGTAGAGGGTGTGGCTATGTTGTAGAGGGTGTGGTTGTGTTAGGGGGTGTGGCTGTGTTGTAGAGGGTGGCTGTGTTGTAGAGGGTGTGGCTGGGAGGGTGGCTGTGTTAGAGGGTGTGGTTGTGTTGTAGAGGTGTGGCTGTGTTGTAGAGGGTGTGACTGTGTTGTAGAGGGTGTGGGTGTGTTGTGAGGTGTGGTGTGTGTTGTAGAGGGTGCGGCTGTGTTGTAGAGGGTGTGGCTGTGTTGTAGTGTGTAGAGGGTGTGGCTGCGTTAGTGTCTACAGGGTGTGGCTGTATTGTAGTGCTAAAATTGACTTTATCTTACCTCACCTCACCTCCCTCACCTCACCTCACCTCACCTCACCCTCACCTCACCTCACCTCACCTAAACCCGATTGATATAAACTTAACGAAATTCATTACAATAAACTAAATTAGAGAAAATAAATAAAACAAATTGAAAGAAAAAATAGTAATTCCATTGTTATTTTTCAAGAGACAGAAATGCCAGAATGTGAGAGATGGAATGGGTCAGGTCAGGTCAGGTCAGGTTAGTTAGGTTAAATGAGATGTGTAGACGAAAAATTAGGCAATGATAATGAATTTGAAGACTGTTAAACAAGATCTGGTCCTGGTTTATTTGGGTCACACACACACACACACACACACACACACACACACACACACACACACACACACACACACACACACACACATACACTTTAAATCACTGTTGTTTTGGTCGACACATTACATAAGCTTTAAAAACAAAAAAAAAAATGTTCTAATAAGTACCTAGGATCGTGGTGACCCAGCGCCTGGGGAGACTAAATCGTTATTAGAAGTTTTAGATAAAGTCAGTTAATTTATCTTCAAATGTGTAACTTGAATTTATTTGAGGATTTTTAACTCTTGTCTGTCTGTCTGTCTGTCTGTCTGTCTCACTCAATATACAATACAGGAGACTGAGGTTGAAAGAGAGAGAGAGAAAGAGAGAGAGAGAGAGAGAGAGGCGTATGACTATGTGTTGGTCGTGATAATCAGTGTTTGATAAGGCTCTACGCAGCTACACGCCTTTAACTTTCTATCTCATTACGTTGGACGAACAACTATTAATGATGAGCTGGACATCTGCTTCTGCCCTTGTAAATACTGAGCCACCTCCTCCTCCTCCACCACCCCAATATACCCACCCACCCACTCGCGCCATCGCTACCATCATCTCATCACGCAACCCTACCTAACAATACACTCTTCCTTCCTATTCCCTCTTTCTACTTCCTTCTTTGTTTTTCCTTCTTTTCCTTCCTCTCTACTCTTCTCCACTTTTCATTCCTTCCTCTCCGCCTTCTACTTCCTCTTTCTTCTATTCTCTCCTCATCTTTCTAGTCTCAGAACAAGAGGTCACTGAGATGACACACTTGATCATGACTTATAATATATTCACTAGTATACCAAAAGCAGTGAAAGAAATACAAAATAGAACATTAGGTCAAAATTAGAAAGGCAGGTGTGATGACGGAAAAGCTATACGACAGGAAAAAAAAGGAGTAAAAGAAAAAGGGAGCCGGAGGAGCGTACAGTAGGTATAGAACTATCTAGGAATGTTAAGAAAATGTAGGAAAGCAAAGAGAGACTATGAAATCAGAATAGCAAGAGAATCCAAGGCGAATCCTGAATTTCAGGTATATAGGACAAAGGTCAAGGACAAAGTGGGGCCTTTAAAGTCAGGGCGGGGAAGTGATCAATGGCAGTGAAGAAATAAGCGCATTGAACAGCTATTTTATCAGTTTTCTAGAAGTTCTGGTGCCTTTATTATCGAATGGATATCAATTCACAGAGTCGGTGCAGCAAGAATGACAATGATTCCTGGACTTAGAAACCTACCATATCAGGATAGGTTAAAGAAACTTAACTTGCATTCCCTAGAAAGACGAAGATGTAGATATGATAGAAGTATTTAAGGGTTGAAAGGAATCAAAAAGGAAAGATATAGATAAAGTTTTTATAATATCCAAAGCGATAGGACCTAGAAACGGATTTAAGTTGATAAGTTTAGGAGGAAGGAGATAGGAAGAAACTGGTTCACAAATAGGTGGTTGAGTGGACAACAAGCTTAAGAACTTTGTAGAAGGAACCTGGAAAGTTTCAAAGGAGCTTAGATAGATGCATGGATGATAGAGAGTGTGTAGTAATTCTCGACAGAGCTGCCATGCACAGCCAACCGGCTCTGTTGCAGACTCCTTATTTTCTTATGTTCTTCCTTCCCTCCCTCCTCCTCCTCCTCCTCTCCTCCTCCTCCTCCTCCTCTTCCTCCTCATCATTTTGCTCTTCCTCTTTTCTCACTCCTCTCAAAACCTGCAACAGAAGTTCCATGTTGATGTAAATTGTATGTGTGCCTGTGTGTGTGTCTGTCTTGTTATTGTTGTCAGAAGTTAAGATGGAGGATGTATAAAGGACGTAACACCATGTAGTCTACCACGTATTGTTATGACTGGCGCGTTGGTTCTTTCTGTTCTTGTGCCTCTTGACGCTTGCTTGATTCTACTGCTTACTTCTTATTGCTTGATTACGGTCGTTGTTTTTATCTTGTTCTTGTTTTCTGTTATCTTTATTGTCTTACTGATCCTGTGTTTCGTGTTCCTGGTGTTCCGTGTTCCTGGTGTTCTGTGAGACTGAGGGAGGCTACAGGATCCAGGAGAGAGGGGAGAGAGAGAGAGAGAGAGAGGAGAGAGAGGAGAGGAGGAGAGAGAGAGGAGAGAGAGAGAGAGGAGAGAGAGAGAGAGAGAGAGAGGAGAGAGAGAGTATTTTCCTTTTATTTATTCAAAAGTGGAAAATTGACCTTTGAAGAGAAAAATGAGTAGGAGTGCGGGGACTGATTGGCGCACCGACCTCAAAGAGTCTGGCATAATGGCGCAGATTGGTATAACTGAGGCTGAGGGTAGGAAGCGCCAATATAAAAGAGATGAGTAATGTAATGCCTCAAGGAGCTAGATGATGGTTGAACTCTCCCAGGTGTGTGTGAAGGTGTGTTGTAAAGACAGGTATATACACATATACATACTGTACATACATGCATACATACATACATACATACATACATACATACATACATACATACATTGAACAGCTACTTCTTATCAGTTTTCACAGAAGAAATTCGCGAGGAAATTCCAGAGGTGGAACTGATATTTAGGGGAAAGGAAGAAGAGAAATTAAAGAATATCACTATCAGAAAAGAGGATGTTCTTAAGAAGATAAATAAACTAAAGAATACAAAATCCCCAGGGCCGGATGAAATTTTCCCTCGAGTCTTCAAAGAGTGTAGGATCAGATTAGCGGACCCCTCATAAATTTGGTTTTCACAAAATCATTTGGACACACTGAGTTGTGCCAGAGTTAGAAACAGGGCAAATGTAGTACCCATATTCAAAAAGGGAGACAGAGCATCAGCGTCAAATTACCGGCAGATCAGTTTGACGTCAGTAGTGGGGAAATTTCTTGAATCAATTATAGCAGATAGCATCCGATTGCACTTAGAGAAAAGCAAATAAATCTACGACTCTCAACATGGGTTTACAAAGGGAAAATCTTGTCTAACAAATCTGCTGACGTTTTTTAGGAAAGTCTTCGAGGTAGTAGATAATGACGAAAATTACGATGTTATTTACTTAGACTTTAGCAAAGCATTTGACAGAGTACCGCATCAGAACGATAACTTAACCTTTGAATATGACGACTTAACCCCTTATGTACGATGACTTAACTCTTTTTTATATGTTGACTTAGCACGTGTACAATGACTGACACCTGACACCCCTACACACCTTCCTGACACCGGCTACCTCCTAAGCACCTTCCTGACACCTCCGACACACCTCCTGACACTGCCTTCATCCTCTCCCCCTTGTACTTGACACCTGATTGACAACTTTCATAAAAGTTTCAATTAAGGCAACACCTGTGCATTAATTGGGTGTTTGTCAGGTAACTAATCTTTAATTGACGTAATTATCCCTTAACAGGTAGCGCTCTTTTAATCTACATGACGAGATTAAAGATGTCGTTCGTTTTAAAATTCGTATATTGCCTCGTATTAAATATTTTTATTTTTTATTCTGAAAATTATATTAAGGAAAATTAACAATATCACAGGAATTTGTCACTTTTTCCTGGACAAATTTCCTGACGAGACATACGGGTGAAATAAACTGAATCAATACCGTCGCCTTTCTAGTTAATACTCATATATATTACTATTATTACTACTACGATTATTAACTACTATCATCATCACTGCTAATACTAACATTGGTTCTAACTACTACTACTACTAATATGATACAATGATATGAGTTATTAATGACACCTTCGTTGGTGAGTTCTGAGGTGACTCGAGAGGCCGATACGGGACCGGCAGGCCGTCCACAGATGTCCCACGTGTGGAGGGCTACATCTAGTGCGGGTGGGGCGGCGGCAGCGTCTACTACTACTACGTCTTTTGATAATAATTAAAGTATTAAGGAAAAGAATAGATGTTTAAATAGCTTTGAAAGTCAACGTTGTGTTCGATATCCGAATTGGCGTGCGTGAAGGTGTGTGCAAGTGCGTGTATGTGTGTGTATGTGCGTGTATGTGCGTGTAGGTGCGTGTAGCTGCGTGAAGGTGTGTGTGTAGGTGTGTGTAGGTTCGTGTAGGTGTGCGTGTAGGTGTGTGATAGTGTTAACCCGTAGCAGCGTCACGGGGGATGGCGGTGTTTACACTTCATCTTCAGAACAAGGGAGTCCATCATGAGGGATGTGAGTGGGGTGTTGAGTGGGGTGTTGAGTGGGATATTGAGTGGGATGATGAGTGGGGTGTTGAGTGGGATGATGAGTGGGGTGTTGAGTGGGATGATGAGTGGGGTGTCGAGTGAGATATTGCGTGGGGTGTTGAATGGGATGTGAGTTGGGAGTTGAGTGGGATAGTGAGTGGGATGATGAGTGGGAGTGTCAGTGGAGTGTGAGTGGGATGTTGAATGGGGTGTGAGTTGGGTGTTGGGTGGGATAATGAGTGGGATGATGAGTGGGAGTGTCAGTGGAGTGTGAGTGGGATGTTGATTAGGAGTGTGATTGAGATGAAGAGTGGGGTATGAGGGGAGATGTGAGTGAAGAGTGAGGGGGCTGTGAATGGGGTAGTTATGAGTGGGGAGTGAGTGAGTGGCCTCCTGGTCCGCTCTGAACAACAAGTGGCGCCCTTCTGATTGACAATTGATGGTCAAATGGATTCGAAACAGTGAATACATCGTGGCTGGTTCAATCCAAGGCCAACCCGTCACTACTAACACGAGAATGACGGCAGGATACACCATGACGGTAGGATATACCATGACGGCATGATAGCCTTCAGTTATAAACAAACTCACAAACTTCTTCCAACTAGTTGAAAATATCGTTTCAATAACAATAATGTAAAATTTGATAACCTGAATTAAATATAATATCGTAACCTGGAAACCTCAATACATGTTGTGATAACCTGAAATGTGGTCCCTTTGACAACTGGGTCGAGTGTGAGATCCCCCGCCTTTGGTGTTCATTGGTGTGTAGTAGTCAGGTAGTGGCAGTGAAGGGTGTAGTTTCCCCTCACATCTTCTATTTCACGCTAAAGTAATAAATTATTCACTATGATATATCACTAGTATATAATTGGGATGTTCTTTAATTGTGGAAGAATTTTTATAACACTCGGTAAATGAAATGGTTTAGAGAGTGAAATATATATGCTTATAAAATTGGAAACTATTTGAAATGTTTTATATATATGCTCTGGGTGTGTCGGCCTCTTGGCGTCACAACCACTCACACCACGTTGGCTACTTCAGTCCAGAGTTTAGATTTTTCAAGTAGATTTTAAACAATTTTCTGCACGCTTCACATTTTTTAGGGGGGGCGAGAGAGGGGTGTGTAAGAATGGAATATGAATTTCCCTAAGGGTGTACAGCATATAACTCTTTGGTGTGGAGGCTGACCTTTAGCCCTTAACCATCACTAAGTTAAAGTAGCATTAACCACCGAGAGAAATAATAACACAACCTTGACCCCCACATTCACCTCTCACCTGTCTGCCATTCACCTCTCCACCACCCTTCACCTGGCTGCCATTTACCTCTCCATCCCTCACCTGGCTGCCATTCACCTCTCCACCACCCTCACCTGGCTGCCATTCACCTCTCCACCCCTCACCTGGCTGCCATTCACCTCTCCACCCCTCACCTGCCTGCCATTCACCTCTCCACCCCTCACCTGGCTGCCATTCACCTCTCCACCAATCACCTACCTGCCAATGACCTCTGAGTGATAGATTAATAATGACATTTTAACTTGATTGAATAATAATCCAATCTATATACACAAATACACCTTTTTAATTAACGCAACACCTGCTCACTGATTGAATGTTTTTCAGGTGATTCATTCTTACCTGACTTATTTCTTCCTTGTATTTCAATTGTGTGTTTATAGTGATTCTAATTTAATCTGTAACACAAATAGCCTCTACCAGTTATAGAATACTTCATTATAGATTATAACATTGTGTAACGCTTCCCTGATGGAATGGTTTGTAGTAATGAATAAAATAATCCGGAAAAAGAAAACGGTGGAAATGATTCGGAATATAAGCGATCTTTTAGGAGTATTTATTTTTCCTAGAGTTCTGGAGGGATAGTTTTATAGAAGTTGTCCATTATGTAATTAAAATACGATGATGAATGAAACGATAAAATATTATATATTTAGAGACGATTGTCAGAGGAAATTATTAGAGGAAAACATTAAAGAATACAACGTAAAAATATGAAAAGGAGTGAGTGCGTGAGTGAGTGAGTGAGAGAGTGAGGTTCACGGTGTAATAAAACTTCAATAAAACATTCCGAAAGGTCAACACCATGTTTGTGTTATTGTTGATATTCTGTTTAAACAATGACAAACTTTAATTACAAAAAAAAAAAAAAATCTTAAAATCTCTCTCTCTCTCTCTCTCTCTCTCTCTCTCTCTCTCTCTCTCTCTCTCTCTCTCTCTCGTGGAAGCTAATTTAGATATCTAGTTTAGTTGGTTTTATTATTAAGTGAAAAATATATCCCAACTACAGTAGACAATACAACAACAACAAAATCTTTCGTTCACACGTGTCGTATTTTCTTCAAATGAGGATGCTTGTCTGTTGATCTGTTTGTATAATACTGGTAGATAGACTGGGGGTGTAGGGGGGCAGCACAGGTAGACGGGGGGGTTGGGTGGCAGCAGGGGTAGACTACACCTTTTACAGAATGGAGAATTTTTTTTTATGACAATTGTTGACACAGTGAGGTGGAGAACTGTCCTGACACTCAATGGCAGAAACACTGGGGGAAATTATTGATTATATAGGGGAATTTGTTGACTCTTTTGGGGGGAATCTTTCTATATTTCCCCCACCAGATAAAACACTGGATATGTCATCACTCTTGTAGACAATTTGTGGACATATCCGCCTTTACTACTTATAATGTTAAATGTCTTAGTTATGGAAGCAGTTCATTAATAGTGAGTACATAAGAACATAAGAACATAAGAATGGAGGAAACTGCAGCGGGCCTATTGGCCCATACTGGGCAGTCCCGTTTACACCCAACCCCTATTGCTCATATGAGCATCCAACCTATGTTTGAAGCAATTCAGCGTATTCGAGTTAATGATGATATTTGGTAACTTGTTCCATTCATCCACTACTCTGTTTCCAAACCAGTGTTTACCTATTTCACGCCTAAATCTAAATTTGTCTAATTTAAAACCATTGTTACGAGTTCGCTCCTGGTTGGATAGTTTGAGTACCTTTGTAATGTCCCCTTTGTTTAGCCCTGCCTTCCACTTATACACCTCTATCAGGTCGCCCCTCGCTCTACGTCTCTCAAGGGAGTGGAAATTAAGATGCTTTAACCTGTCTCTATACTCAAGGTTCCTAATGCCCGGGATTAGTCTTGTCATTCTCCTCTGAATTCTTTCCAAGGATTCTATATCCATTCTGTAATACGGTGACCAGAATTGAACTGCGTAATTCAGGTGTGGTCTCACAAGAGCAAGATACAGTTTTAGGATGACCTCGCTAGTCTTGTAACTAACATTCCTTTGTATGAACCCAAGTACTTTATTAGCCTTGTTACGAGCAAAAACACATTGTTTACTTGGCTTAAGGTTCCTACTTATCATTACTCCTAAATCTCTCTCTCAGTCGGATTTCTCTATGGCATCGTTGTTCATCTGGTAACTGGTTTCCCTGTTTACACCGCCTATACTGAGTACTTTACATTTGTCCACGTTGAATTTCATCTGCCATTTTTCAGACCATTCGAAAAATTTGTTTAGATCAAAGTGAATAACCTTGTATCAACAGTATTTCTCAGTATTGTATGAGAAAAGGTTTGAGTTTTTCACAAGGTTTCATGGAAGAGACTCACTGGTCGCTGTAATATGCTGGAGGCGATAATATTCCTAATGATATATTTTTTAATCTTTATTGAAATCTTTTATAACGAGAGTTGAGTTAAGGAGCTGAACTATTGTACTTAATTCTGGTTTTTGTTTTTATAGGTTCCGTCTTCTGGAAAAGTTAAGTTTACATTATGTTGTTTTAATGAATACATTGTAATGATGAGCAGTTTTGAAATAGTTATAGGGTATGAGAATATGTAAATGTAGTATTCAGTTTTACTTGGAATTAAGAAAAAAAAATAGAGGTTATTCGTAAATGTACATATTAAAAAAAGCTTTGATGATTCCTTCCTCTGTCTGGGAACAAATTTATATTATTTTTTCTCACGTGTATCTTACTAACACAGCTAACTGGCCAGTATTAGAAACCTCGCACTGGTAACGTCAAATGCTGAGGTGAATCATGGTTTGTAGTAGTGTTAGTTGGTTAGGTTAGGTTAGCCTAAAGTACAAAGTCCAAATTTAATACAAAAAATCTATACCATCATTTAGTGTGTGGTTTATGGAGGTAGTGTAATGATTGTTTGTCAAATGAAGGTAAGATACGGGTACAGGTAACATACAGGTAAGGTTTATTCATGTGTGGATGAACAGAGATATTTTTTCTGTTCACTACTTATGTGAAATTGTTTTTATATGAAGTAAAAGTTCAATTCTACATCAATGCAACACACATTTTTTTTTTATTGTCAGAGGGTTTAACGAAAGTGCAAATTATATATCAGGTGAAAGTTAAAAGTCAGGTATATATATATTGAGCAGAACACGTGCAATATATATTTTTTTTTCTTTTATATGTTCCTCTAAAAAAAAAAATAAAAAATAATGTTTGTCGTATTTTTTATTAACTTTATGCTAAATAATTATTATAGAAAGGTCCATAAACTTGGTATTTGGGCTCAGTGGCAAACCTAATCGTGGACTGAAAGGGTTAAACCGTTTTATAAAGATATGAATAAAAATCTTGCATATCCATATACCATAACCGTACGTTCCCTCCCACACACACACACACACACACACACACACACACACACACACACACACACATATTATCGCCACCGTGTATAAATGTTCATTCTCTCAACCAAATGCGTCCTGGTAACATTATCAGAGACCAACAACTAAGTCGGAGATATATTGCTTGAAATGTTTCCCCAGGGAGAGACAGGAGGGCTGTATTGAAGGGTTTCTGGGCGTTCACTGCTCAGAAAACCTAACCTAACCTAACCTAACCTAACCCTAACAACCTACCTACCCCTACCCTGCCTACCCTACCTACCTACCCCTACCTAACCTACCTACCCTACCTACCCTACCCCTACCCTACCCTACCCCACCTACCTAACCTACCCTAACCTACCCTACCCTACCCTACCCTACCCTACCCTACCCTCCCCTCCAATCTATTCGCTGTGGCCATCTCTTTGTTTATACGTGTTTGTTGTTCAGTTTGGTTTAAGTGTTTTTGTAAGGAGACAACAGCAAGGCAGTGTGATATAGGTTACAGACGCTAATGAATCTTTTTTTTCCACTACAAGCTGGAGGTGTGTGTGTGTGTGTGTGTGTGTGTGTGTGTGTGTGTGTGTGTGTGTGTGTGGGTGTGTTCTGGAATGAGCGTTAATTATTTGCTTATCATTTGAGGCTGCACAGACACACACACACACACACACACACACAGTGACCCCAAGTTTATTGTGAAAAAAGTCATTCATTATCTTTGCTAATGTCTCCCGATCTGTCTGTCTATTTGTTTGTCTGTCTGTCTGTCTGTCTGTCTGTCTGTCTCTGTCTGTCTGTCTGTCTGTCTCTGTCTGTCTGTCTCTGTCTGTCTGTCCATCCACCCTTACCTGTTTCATCATCTACCTTCAACCACTCATAAATATACTCAACAACTCTCATCTCCACTAAGCACCTTCCATGAGTGCACTACCTAACCTAACCTCACCTAACCTAACACCCACTGCTTATGTTTACGTCACAGCTGTTCTGAGAGTTGCTAGGAGGTGGGGGAGGATGAGGGAGCAGGTCTGCAGGCCATAAATCTTCCCAATGTTGTGTATAATGATCTACGTGTGGCCACCAAGTCCCTACACCACTTAAGTAAGATACACTGCCGGGTGAAGGTCCTTGTATTTAAATGATGAAGCTTCACCCATTAGATAAGGCTTGGGGTGTATGGGGGTGGGTATGTGTGTGCGGGTGTAATAGTTAGTATGCTCGCCTCGCAAACGAATGGACCCGGGTTCGATCTCGGGCAGGGTGAAACTATGGGTAAGTTTCTTTACGCCATTTGCCTCTTGTCTACCCAGCAGTAATTGGGGACCTGGATGTTAATCGATTTGTGGATCGTGTTTCGGGGTAATGGTTAGCCAGTGCAGTTGGCGAGTTGTCCGGCCTTCTCGGACTTTCCTTGACACTGGGTCATGCAACTCGTTAACTCAGGGTGTGGTTGTTGTGTTGGCGACAGCTTCTACGCCTTAAACAAATTCACGCCTAGGTGGTGTGTGTGTGTGTGTGTGTGTGTGTGTGTGTGTGTGTGTGTGTGTGTGTGTGTGTGTGTGTGTGTTATTATCATCTGTCTGTTGGGGGTATAATGTCATGTTTTCTCCTCCTCGTTATATATAATTCTGCCTCACCTTCACAACTCCGCTAATTGTGTTTTCATAATGGACTTTATCGTGTGTTTTCGTAATTGTTTTTCTTACCGGTGTGTTTTTTTTTTAATTTGTTTGGCGAAAATGAATTATATATTTTGTGTTGTATTAGAAGGTTTGGTGAGTTTGTTTTGACTTGACTTGGTTTGGTTAGATTAGGAAAAAAAAAATCATAGAATTTCCGCCCACCAGAACCAAGCCATTCTTTTTCCTCCTCTCTCACCCTTCTGCCGGATGGTGCGTGGGAAGGGAGAAAACACGGGAAAATAAGAAAGGGAATGATAGAGGGGGAGAAGTGAAGGAATTGTGGAAAAGATGATAAGAAAGACGGATTTGTTGCAATGACTCGGAATATAAAAGACACAGGTATACATACACATACATACACACCCAAAAATACACACATACACACATAAATACACTAAAAACGCACACACACACATACCCTACACAGTACACACGCATACAAACAAATATATTAACTATAAAAAACACACTCATTCACACAAAAGCACACACATATCTCTACACAAGCACACATACACACACACACCCCTACACAAACACACACAAACACACACCTCAGTACACAATGGCACCAGTTTTTACACTAAATATAATAAATGATGACAAGAGGAATATGAAGGAACAAGCTCTTGGTGTCCAGACATTGTGTAAAAATGAAAAGAAATTACACTTTTGCTATTCCAAGCCACAGTAAGACTCTTTAATACCCCACAGAGGATTCCGGTGTGCGTGTGTGTGTGTGTGTGTGTGTGTGTGTGTGTGTGTGTGTACAGTAACTTAAAATAAACTATCTACACTTGGGGTTGGCCGATGAGTTTCAGAATGAACACTACGACTCCTGTTGTATCGGTAGGGTTGTCAAAATCCCTCGTTCATTGTGGCATTGTTTTTTCGACACAATTTTGTATGGATACTTTTTTGAGTGATTACCTGTCTCAAAACTCACATACAGGTACATAATATTCCCTGAGTTAATAATTTTATCTTACCTGTTGCTTATTAAAAGGTTTCTAATTAAGGTAGCGCCTTAGTGTAACTTTACTGCCATACTGAATGATTTTATATATGTGGGTTGTTTCAATTTTAATCAGTCAGTTAAGTGTATTTATGTGAATATGTGAACTGAGTGTTATTATATCTGTGTTGTTAGTGTACCTGAGTATTTACCTGGTTGTGAATTAAGATTGATTTTTCAGGTATTTTGAGATGTTAAAAATATAGTAATATTCTGAAGACTAACCTAATCTAACTTAACCTAACCTAACCTAACCTAACGATAGACGAAAAGGAAATTAGTGAATAAGAATATTGATCAACTTAACATTAAACATACATAAGTTAACCTAATTTAACCTAAACTAATCTACCCAACTTAACTATTTTTAACCCAACCCAACCCTACCCTACCCTACCTTACCTTACCTTACCTTACCTTACCTTACCTTACCTTACCTTACCTTACCTTACCTTACCTTACCCTACCCTACCCTACCCTACCCTACCCTATCCTATCCTAACCTACTCTACCCTACCCTACCCTACCCTACCCTACCCTCTAATCTAATCTATTCACTGTGACGAACGCTCTTATCCCGTCTAATCGGTTTGTTGCTTAATATCCAGTGCTCACCTGTGTTGACAATAAAGGCCTGTCTTTCCCCCAGGATCCTTTCTCGGTACACAACGCTAATGTGATAATGGAAATCGCACACCTGAAAATATTATCTAATTTATATAGTTTAAAAAATATTAATTATTTTTTTCCGTTATGTAATTCTGTTGTGCAGCCGAGGCAATTGACTCGGCTCTGTCGTGAATGTAAATAATGTGAGAGTGTATAATTATATTTAGTTAGTATTTATTTTATATGATTAATATAAGTTCAGGTATATAAATATTGTATGTTCCGACGCTGCTTAAATTTGTACAGTTGCGAACAAAATTGACTGAACATTTGGTAATATCTGGCATCTACTTTTGGGTTATGTATATAATTATCACATTATGTCGGAACCACACACACACACACATTCCTAAATACAAAGACAAATATGAGAAAATACCTAACAATTCCTACCTCCATCACCCTAATGACCCTCAAATACTGCAAAGTGTCCAGGTAATCTTGTCCACAACTGTACATGTAAGCAGATAGCCAGGCCTGTAATGCATCACATAACCGTAACTTCAGGGTAATCAGTTTAGCTGTGGATATCAACTTTAAGGATAATGAATCTCACAGATTGACTGAATCCATGAAAGTACTATTTTTATCATCATCATGTACTACACTCACTTCAAGGCCATATATAGATCCGTCGTTATTTATAGTGATAAGTCTTAGCTAACATATACTGTATAATACTCTGGAACCATCAGAAAATGCTTTATAGTTTTGTTACTTTTGCTACTTTCTTACTTTTGCTACTTTCTTACTTTTGTTACCTTCTTACTTTTGTTACTTTATTACTTGAGTTACTTTTCACAGTCACAAACTTGAATTTATAAAT
The DNA here is from genome assembly GCF_018991925.1 of Homarus americanus. Taxonomy (NCBI): domain Eukaryota; kingdom Metazoa; phylum Arthropoda; class Malacostraca; order Decapoda; family Nephropidae; genus Homarus; species Homarus americanus. The sequence continues at coordinate 4,742,671 of NW_024744357.1, forward strand.
ATTAAGTCATATATATCTACACATTAACTCTCTACTATATTGTAAATCTCCCTTAAATGAGTAGTAGTTCCCAAGGTTCATTGCTGCCTCCTATCCTCTTTTTATTCTACGTTAAAGTCTTCTCTCTAATAAAAAAATAATATTGACACCAAAACTTATACCAAACGACTATCGCTCTCTATGTACAGTTGCCTTCACTTATACCTAGTACAATGATTGGCACATTTTGTGAGATCTGGCAACTGTGTTTGTTTACATCACATTAAAACTCCCTGAATGGCCCTGAGGAACCTTGCAACAGTAGCCAGACTAGAGATGATAAATAAGCATTTCACAGAGTTGCCACATCTCAGAAAACGCACCAGTCACTGTACCAGGTATAAATGTAGGCAACTGTACATCTCTCCTGTAGCTTGACACAATATACAATAGCTTCATTGATTCCTCTACAGATTAATAGCTTCATTGATTCCTCTACAGATGGCTTAAGTCTCTCTCCACCCTCCTCTCAGTGACTAAACATAGATGGGGTAAATACAGATGTCATTGCCTCTGAAATTCAAGCCATATAATGTCACTCATACAGTTCCACCGCTGCAACATACCCAGGCGTGTTCCTGTGAGAATAATGTTATTGTCTCGGTCTGTGTCTGTCTGTATATTTATCTTATTTAAGTTTGTCCCTCTTCACCATCCCTTGTCTGTCTGTTCTCGCCCTCTCCCTCTTCCAGCTTTCCTGAAAAAAAATCATGTATTTTAAAAATCACAATTTCCTAATTTACACAGAAATAAAATATAGTGTTCTTTGTATATAAGACTCATGTAATTAGCATTTTTTTCTCGAATTCTGAAGTAAAATGTTGAGTGATATAAATCAAGAGAGAGGAAACAAAGGAATATTAACTTATAACTAAAAATATATGTGTGTGTGTGTGTGTGTCAAGGGTAAGGGAATAAACCTCTTGCTAATCCAAAATAAAATCCCACTCTCTTGTATTACTATATCATAAGAAAGGAGCAAAACAAAAAGACATCTCTGAAAGGCATAGAAGAGTTGAGCTGGGGTACAGTGAGGGGAGTAAAGTCACGAGTGTCTGACAGTGATGACATTAAAAGTTCCATTATGTTGGTCAGTGACGAATTGTGGTTATTAGACTTAAAGGAGAATATGTGAGATGGTTTATCATTAGTCCATGTGCACCAGGGAGAGAGAGGAGACAAGGGGGAAGGGACGAGTTGAATAGATAGGTGAATGAGGCAGTAGACGTGGCAGATGTGATGGGCGATGTACACTTCGGTGGCAGCGGTGGGTGAGAGTAACTGGATAGTTTGGTGGCGATAAATGTCAGAATAGACGAGCTGCTTTCTGGGTGATGTTAAGGTAACTGCGAGATAAACCAGACAGTGCTCTTTTGTGCTACAGGATTATCTTAACTGAACATATACATTTCACTGTAGAGAGAGTGAATGTGAATAAAGGGAAATTCTGCCTCTGCTCTGGATTCCGCCCACTTGGTGTTATACCGAGAAATGACGTGAAAAATAAATTAAATAGTAATAACGACGGAACCTTTGAAGTTTTACATTTGAAAATTTTTCTGTGTGAGATTGAGATGTTTAAACACACACACACACACACACACACACACACACAGAGGCGGCGACGGAATGATCTAATAAATTTCACAGAGTCATGTGTGGCATCAACCATTATTTTTCTTGGTTTCCGTTGCCTCATGTGTCTTTTGTTTGCAGTTGGAAGTTTCATGGTGCCATAAATCCGTGTTAGCTCACCTGCTGGGATTATGGTGTAATCTGGCACTTCCCGTCACCACCTGAGTAATGTCTGGTTCTTTACCCCCTCACTCTCACTCACCCCACACTCTGATTCACCCCGCACTCCGATTCACCCCGCACTCTGATTCACCCCGCACTCTGATTCACCTCTGATTCACCCCGCACTCTCCTCTCATTCCCCACTGCACTCACCCCCCACACACTCACACACCCCACACACCCACACCCCACACACCTCACACACACCCCACACACTCACACACCCCACACACCCACACCCCACACACTCACACCCACCATAACCTAACCATAACCCAACCCACTCACCCCACACACCCACACACCCCACACACTCACACACCCCACACACCCACACACCCCACACACTCACACACCCCACACATTCACCCTACCCAACCATAACCTAACCATAACCTAACCCAACCTAACTTAATTCAACCCTAATCTAACATGACTTCCGAACACTAAAACAAGATTGGTAAAGTCATCACACACATTCTCTAACATTTATACATCTGTTAATACATTTTATACATCCAAACTCTTATTCATTATACATGTGACACACCTGGTAGACAATAACTATAGGTAGACAAACTCCTTAACTCCTTCACCTTCTGTAACAGCTTTAGGACACGGGTGAGACACAGGTGAGACACAGGTGAGACACAGGGTCATGAATATTACTACAAGTTTCTCTTAACTTTCCCCGACAGGTGAAGTGGTGGCGTGTCCAGGTAAGAGACGTTTTGACAGTGGGGGTGAGGAGAACTTTCTCTCTCTCTCTCTCACTCTCTCTCTCTCTCTCTCTCTGTTCGTCTGTGTGTTCGTCTTTGTGTGTGTGATTTTCTCTGTGCGTCTGCTACCATGTATTCAGAGAGAGACAGAGAGAGAGAGAGAGAGAGAGAGAGAGAGAGAGAGAGAGAGAGTACTGTCAAACACAACACTACATAATCATTTTCGCTCTACAATAACATAACACTGCTTCAGCTTACCCCGTCCAGATATCGAACTCTCGTAGCTTTGAACGAGAGTCAGAGGCGATAACCACAATACCACCGCCCATTAGACCTTACGATTAGCGTGTGGAGGACTATTACTCCCTGGGACAAGGGTTCGAGAACTGGATGTGAGGTACTTGTAGTGTGTGTGTGTGTGTGTGTGTGTGTGCGTGCGTGTGTGCGTGCGTTTTCTTTAAGCAACTAAACATTCTCATCATCCGGAATTAAAGGGAAAAAAATATTCAGTGTTATGTAAGAGGAAGACGACCCAAGTCTTAATGGGAGGAACTTTGATTTCTCGCTCCGTTACCCAGACAGGCTGGCGTGAGGCGCTATGGCCTGAGGGGGCTACTGCGGGTCTCTGCAGTACAGAGACCCGCAGTAGCCCCCTCAGGAGTAGGTCTTTATACCGGAGGAGGAGGAGGAGGAGGAGGTCTTTATACCGGAGGAGGAGGTCTTTATACCAGAGGAGGAGGTCTTTATACCGGAGGAGGAGGAGGAGGTCTTTATACAGGAGGAGGAGGTCTTTATACCGGAGGAGGAGGAGGAGGTCTTTATACCGGAGGAGGAGGTCTTTATACTGGAGGAGGAGGAGTAGAAAGTTACGTTCGATTGAGTTAGGTTTGGTTATATCGCGTTCCGTTACGTTAGGTTACGTTAGCTTACGTTAAGTTACGTTACGTTAAGTTAGGTTAGGTTAGGTTAGGTTACGATGAGTTACGTTGCGTTAGGTTATGTTATATTACGATACTTAACATTAAAAACATTAAAAAAAATCAACAATTAATCCTGCTAAAAACATCCCAAATATCGTTAATAAACATTGGGTTAAATTTGTTTGTGATAGATATTTAACTAGAATGATAGTGAGCAAGTATCATCCAGGTGTGTAAACTGGCAGGGAAAGTTTAAACCAGTTTTAAGGTATACGCCAGGTAAGTTTGGTTCCTCCCAGGTAAAGAATAGATCATTATAACTTTTTAATCACTACCTACTGATCCTAACGCGCTCATAATTTATACGTGTAAGGTAAAGAAAACTCGTATGAAAAATGTAAGCTAATTTCGTTCAATATATAAAAAAAAGGGAATTTGCTTTTTTTTCGGAAACAAGAGATGAGCGATGGTGAACGTGACCAAAAGTGACAAGAAATTATATTAGTTTATTCACGTTAGGGTTAGGTAGGGTTAGGGTTAGGTTAGGACTCCAGCACTATTAATTAAGAACGATGAAGGGTGGAGGGAGGGGCCGATTTCTCCTAGTTGCTGCTTCTATGCTTTGCCAGATCAATCACTCATCGTCCCCACCCGCTTCCAACATCTGGTCTCACTGCTACCAACATCTGATTTCACTGCTACCAACATCTGATCTCACTGCTACCAACATCTGATCTCACTGCTACCAACATCTTATCTCACTGCTACCAACATCTGATCTCAGTACAACCAACATCTGATCTCACTGCTACCAACATCTGATCTCAGTACTACCAACATCTGATCTCAGTACTACCAACATCTGATCTCACTGCTGTCAACATCAGACTCGAGATTACTTACACCACGTTGTCACTGATTCCACCACCTAACCCATCTTTGTCGTCAACCTTTAGTAATCGATATATTGGACAGTGTGTCAACAGAGCTTCCACCACTCTGCCAACATACAGGCATAGCTACTGTGTTTCCCGTCTCCACTATGGACACAGCTCACTTGGATTCCACTCCCAATTGTCCACAACTCGACTATTTAATCATAGTTACGACCCATTAGAGTCTGGAGCCATTAAACCTGGACCCCAGTTCTACGTATTAGGTTAAATTAGTTTTGGTATCTATTAGGACTTGGGCCTTGTTGTTGGTATTAGATTAAATTAGTTATTGTTATGTTTTTTTCTTGGTTATTCTGGGGGTTTTTTTGTGAAATGGAACGAAATCAAATCCTCTTTCAAGCATAATTTTTGTTCACTGTAATTTCCCTAGTTTATCCCTCAGTAACTCAAAACAGATTTAGACGACCAACTAATTTCCTCCCCCCACCACCATTCATTATTTCCCCATCAATTTCCCCCACCATTCGTTATTTCCCCACCACACAGGACCCCACTAAGTTTCCCCCCCACCATTCATTATTTCCCCACCACACAGGACCCACTAAGTTTCCCCACACCATTCGATATTCCCCTATGTACTACTACTTCTTCCCTGTTGACAATTTTACTATATGTGGATTTCAGACATCAGAACCCATTGAGCACTCCAGGTCTCTTCCCTACGCTGAGGTACATTTTACAAAGCACTGTCCCTTCCCCTCCATGTTTGCAACGAAAAAGCTTCTACTTCCTCTGTCATCCAATATCTTCCTCAGGGTGTATACAAGCTCTCTGATCTTATTCATGTCTTCTGTTTTGCTATAAGTTGATATGATAGTGGAATTATACATACATACATCGATACATACAATATGTTACATGCTAAACCAAAAAAAAAAAATATTTAGCCAAACTCTATTTCACTTTCATAATTAAATTGTGAAAATTATTCCACAGCCATAATGATTTACTGTTAACTCCAATAATATTAAATGTATCATTGCCATTACCATGTTACAGTGAACAGTGATTACATAGTATTGACAAATGAGTTTATACTAGCGTGAAATATCTGATCCCAGTTATATATTATTAATTATTTATCAAGATACAGTTTTTAGCCAAACTTCAAATTTTAGAGGGTTTTTTTTTTAATATGAATGGAAATATAGTCCCGTGGTTTATTGTTTTAGGATCTTAGTGGTGTTTTTTGTTTTACCTGTGTGTGTGTGTGTGTGTGTGTGTGTGTGTGTGTGTGTACCTGTAGCTATCTGGGTGGGGTCTCAGGTGAGTGTGGTTTTGTGTTATGGCTTCAGGTAATTTTAGGTACTTATGACATTGATGCATATTATTATAAACAACTGGTAGACACACAGTACACACACAGTACACACACGCACACACACACACACACACACACACACACACACCAGGTAACAATCTTTTCTGCTCGTCTACAAGTTTTCGTGACGGGAATTTTTCAGAAACAGAAATTGGTTTGTCAGTCTTATTTCAGGAATGTTATCGCCGTAGATGAAAGGTGTCTTAGAATAGGAAACTATTTTTCATAAACCAAGATTGTTTGACATTACGGTATGTGACTACAGTGAAACCTCTTTATAACGGACATCTCTCTCTCTCTCTCTCTCTCTCTCTCTCTCTAAATATATATATAATCCGTTAGATAGGGGTTTCACATATAGCGGACCCTCGATATAACGGACTATCATTTCTATATAGTTTGTTCGATGGAGGATTCATATTTAACGGACTCTCGATATAACGGAATTATATAGAAATGAAAGTCCGTTATATCAGGGATCTGTTATGTGAAACCCCTATCTAACGGACTATATGGAGAGAGAAATCCGTTTTATTTTGAATTATTTTTTTTTTACGGGGATAAGCCCACCCAGGCACAGGTCACTGACCCATATCGGGGCCTAGGGGGCGAAAATGTATTAATAATAATAATAATAATAATAATAATAATAATAATAATAATAATAATAATAATAATAAAGAACCATAAAGAAATACAAAATGAAAAAAAATCAAAAGTGAGGAACAATATATGTATGTTGTGTTGTCAATAGTAAGAGAAACAATTGAGACCCTACAATTGTGTGTAAATGAGGCAGAAAGTCAGATCAGCAACCTGGGACTTGGTCACAATTTTCGTGATGCCATATGGCAGCAGGGTCTACCATTAGACAACACATTATGCTTCCAATATCTTCCCAGGCGGTAGTACCTCCCTGTTTGGTAGCTACCTACTACCTATGGTATATGGAGGTTTGTGTCTTAACTGTGCTATGAATGTCCCCCCCCCCTCTCTCACTCTCTCTCTCTCTCTCACACACAATATAAACTCGTTCTGGCATCACCTTCTGCCTATATCTGTCCCTCGGGGGTGTAGGGCAGTCAGCCACAGACTATAACGGCTACCGGTTATTACTGCGACCAACAGCTGACTCGGGCAGTTTGGGACACCGGGAGGAGGAGGAGGAGCCCATCTGGCGGTCTTGTGGTCGGCGAGGGATGAGCAAGTCGTTGTTGACCCTCGAAATATAACTCTTACTCTCATCTGACTACACACACACACACACACACACACTTCTTTATAATGTAAGAGCCATTGGTATACAGTATATACATTATTATTATTATTATTATTATTATTACATAAGTTCACATAGAGATGACACCAGCACTGATAACAATAAGCATTAACCACAAGCATTAACCACAAGCATTAACCACAAACATTAACCACTAACATTAACCACAAACATTAACCACAAGCATTAACCACAAACATTAACCACTAACATTAACCACAAACATTAACCACAAGCATTAATCACAAGCATTAACCACAAACATTAACCACTAACATTAACCACAAACATTAACCACAAGCATTAACCACTAACATTAACCACAAACATTAACCACAAACATTAACCACAAGCATTAACCACAAGCATTAACCACAAGCATTAACCACAAACATTAACCACAAACATTAACCACAAACATTAACCACAAGCATTAACCACAAGCATTAACCACAAGCATTAACCACGTCTCGACCCAACCAACCTGTCCTAATACTTCTTCTAACCTCCACTTACCTGTAACTCACCTGTTAAGACCACCTAAATAATACCTGACCTTTGAATAAGTATAGCTTTAAGACCCCACAGCACCACCAAGAGGCCATTCTCCTCCTTTAACCTCTCCAGCTCAGAAAAGATCTCTTAATACTTTCATCTCACATAAAATATTTTGCAACTTTCCAAATGCCACACGTAAATACACCTGGCAACGAGGTATGGTTTTTACTCTTGCTTGCTTGCCTGCTTGCTTGCTTGCTTGCTTGCTTGCCTACCTACCCACCTCCCTCATACAGGTATTAAACGTATTCAACAACAGCCTATAAACCTGTGTTATTGTTGCATGAAGAACCTAACACAAGAGTTAAGACTTCAGACTTCTTAAATAATACCCAGACGCAGTAGTGTGGTTATTGTGGTTGTGGTTGTTGTGGTTGAAAAAATAGACACATTATGTTAATCTTGGTTAAATTCTTCTACCACATGATTTGTACATATGGTTGTCTGTTTGTCTGTACTCTTCTGTGTGTCGTGTTACGGTTTTGAGAGAGAAACCCCGTAGAAAAGGTAGATTATGGTAGACAGTGAGAGAAAACCCGTAGAAAAGGTAGATTATGGTAGACAGTGAGAGAAAACCCGTAGAAAAGGTAGATTATGGTAGACAGTGAGAGAAAACCCGTAGAAAAGGTAGATTATGGTAGACAGTGAGAGAAAACCCGTAGAAAAGGTAGATTATGGTAGACAGTGAGAGAAAACCCGTAGAAAAGGTAGATTATGGTAGACATTGAGAAAACCCGTAGAAAAGGTAGATTATGGTAGACAGAGAGAAAACCCGTAGAACAGGGTAGATTATGGTAGACAGAGAGAAAAACCCGTAGAAAAGGTAGATTATGGTAGACAGAGAGAAAACCCGTAGAAAAGGAAGATTATGGTAGACAGAGACCCGTAGAAAAGGTAGATTATGGTAGACAGTGAGAGAAAACCCGTAGAAAAGGTAGATTATGGTAGACAGTGAGAGAAAACCCGTAGAAAAGGTAGATTATAGAAAAGGTAGATTATGGTAGACAGTGAGAGAAAACCCGTAGAAAAGGTAGATTATGGTAGACAGTGAGAGAAAACCCGTAGAAAAGGTAGATTATGGTAGACATTGAGAGAAAACCCGTAGAAAAGGAAGATTATGGTAGACAGAGAGAGAGAAAACCCGTAGAAAAGGTAGATTATGGTAGACATTGAGAGAAAACCCGTAGAAAAGGTAGATTATGGTAGACAGAGAGAGAAAACCCGTAGAAAGGCAGACAGACAGACAGAAAGACACAGCTGAACCTTGTCCTCATAAGCTATCACTTGTGTCAGATCCTGAGAGATGGTGATGACCCTTCTTTATGGCCACCTCTACTACCCGGACCAACACACACACACACACACACACACACACACCCTGCAGGAGGACCCATGTTATATATCTTCAAGCCCAATAGAGTGATATTACCTCGATGATATACAGTACCCTCTCTAGATCATTGAGGGGGGGCGGTGGGTGAGTGGATAGAACACCAGTTTTAGTAAGTAAAGGCGTTCGAGTTTAGTCCCTCCTCCTGTATCACTTAATCTACTTGGGTTTAATATTTCTGACACCTCGCTACATCACGTTGCCTTAAGATCTACATAAATTTAATAAACAACTACAAACTACATAAACCGAACTATATAAATTACATAAACTACATAAACTATATAAAATATGTAAGCTATATAAACAGAACTACATAAACTATAATGTCTTTGTTATTGTTATAAATATATACGTCGTTCAGTTTATCTAATGACGAGGTTGATCATTAACTCAGTGTCGTGTTAACTCTCTTACAGTGTTACACCTCCTCACCTACACTGATAATACTGTAGACCACACATCAGTATTATTGTGTTTTGTAGTTACAGTGTGTTTAGGGTGTTATACTGTTAGGTTAGGTTAGATTAAGTTAAGTTAATAATATATTAGATTTCTGTTAGATTACTATGATTCCTTCAGCAATAAAATCTTAACTTTTTTTTTTTTTTTTTTTTTTTACAACCTATTTTTAACCCCGTTTTTCCGTTCCACCTTAACCCATTAAAAGGTCTATCTGATGTGTCTGTTTGTTGCACCTGGTCTGTTGTTATTACCTGCAGAGTTACTGTTATTGTCTCTCTCTCTCTCTCTCTCTCTCTCTCCATTTTTAGTTTGAGAAAAGCATATGTGTTTTTGTGTGTGTATGTATGTATGTATGTATGTATTAGTGTGTGTGTGTGGGGGGGGGTAGGGATGTATGTATATTTGTGTGTGTATTATATGCTTGTATGTATATCTGTGTATGTGTGCTGTGTCTCTTGGTTATTTCAGTTCCTCTCTCGTCACTTCCCTGCCACCCAAATCTTCCCTAGACCTTGCCCCTTCCTTTATTGAGGCGTTTGTCTAGCAATCTACCCCAGAGATGAGGAGGAGGGGAAAAAATAACAGCTACAGTGAAACCTTTATATAACGGACTTTTTCTCTATATAACGGACTTTTTCTCTATATAACGGACTCTTCTCTCCATATAACGGACTCTTTTCTCTATATAACGACTCTTTTCTCTATATAACGGACTCTTTTCTCTATATAACGGACTCCTCTCTCTCTCTCTCTCATGTACTTTTCTCTCGATTTAACAGATCTTCATATCTATATAGTTCGTTGAATGGAGGTTTCGTATCTAAAAGTCCCTCGATATAAGAGACTGAAAGAGAGACAGAATGAGAGAGAGAGAGAGAGAGAGAGAGAGAGAGAGAGAGAGAGGTGGACAGCTGAAGTGAGAACGTGAACGAGAATCATTAAAAGAACATTAGGTCGTGGCTTGACGGGGGTGATGGGCAGTGACCGAGGAGGGGTGAGGAGGAGGTAGGAGTGACAGGGGTGAGTGCTAGGGAAGAGCAAGAGTGGGGAGGAGAAGGAGGAAGAGGAGGAGGAGGAGGAGGAGGAGGAGGAGGAGTGACAGTATGGCGGAGGACTTGGATCTTGTCAGGGGTGAGTGACGGAGTGGCATCAAAAAAAAAAGATCTTCACTACTGAGTAATAACACCTACAAGACATAGATCACCTGTAGAGTTGTCTTTATAGATGACAGGTACTTGGTCACTGGTGTTTATCCAATACCCCGGTGGCAGGTGAGGGAGGAGAGTGTATTAGTCACGGCACCTCGGTAAGAAATGCTGTTACCTGGAAAGGAATATTGGATAATTGGATAATACCTGTGTACTGTTAGATAAAATGAACTTGTAAACAAACTGATCAATTATCATTCATGTTTCGTCTCACACTCAATCAACCAGACACATTACAATCTTTATATCTGAGGGTTGGCGACCACATTCCACCACTTTTAACGTTCACGGGTTGTTTTTACCAATTCTCTAACATTTTACATCTCTGGGGACCACAGTTTTTAATTTCCTTCATCCATCCTAGTCTCTGCATTCCCCCTGGCTCTCCTACCCTCAAATTTACCCATTAATATTGGTACTATTACCGAGGAGCTCTCATTAAATTGAATGTCCTTTCCTAAATTATGATTCTCTCTTTATATCGTAGACTCCAGCTCTTTGTGGAAGGAGGTGATCAATAGTACAACAGAGAATATTGGACACGCAGAGGAAGGGGTGGTGGGAGGGGGTTAAAACTCCAGTTGGTTGGGTCACGACACCAGCGTTAGTCGTGAGGGGGTCAGTACCAGTGTGTGTGTGTGACGGTATGCCTGCCCCCCACACACCACCCCTGTGTTATAACTCAAATTTATGACATTACAGAGAGGGGAGTATGTCGCTACAGCCTACCTACCGCACTCTTCCCATCATGTTCCTACCCCCTCTTCCCTCTCACCCTCCTTTACCGCACCCCTTCCCTTGCTACCTCTCCTCCTCCTCCTCTACCGCACCCTTTCCCACTATGTTGCTACCCCCCTTAACGCACTCTACTGAAAATAGTCAGTAAATACAACACATCAATGTTACTGGAGGGGGGACTGAGTGGGGAGGGGGCGGACTGAAGGGGGAGAGGGGCCGACTGAAGGGGGAGAGGGGCCGACTGAAGGAGGCGTCCAATGTGTTTCATAACCTGTTAATATAATGTATACAGCCTTAACAACATCAACCTAGAGAAGTCGACTTGTGAAAGAGACCTAGGGGTACTTGTAAGCCCGGACCTACGGCCTAGAAAACAGTGCGTTAATGTTCGAAATAAGGCAAACAGAGTATTGGGTTTTATATCTAGAAGTGTAAGTAACAAGAGTGCAGAGGTCTTATTGCAACTATATCTTGCGCTAGTCAGGCCACACCTCGATTATGCGGTTCAGTTCTGGTGCCCCTATTATAGAATGGATATAAATTCACTAGAGTCGGTGCAGCGAAGAATGACAAAAATGATTCCGGGACTTAGAAACCTTCCATATCAGGATAGGCTAAAGAAACTTAACTTGCATTCCCTAGAAAGACGAAGAGTGCACGGGGAGATATGATAGAAGTATTTAAGTGGGTGAAAGGAATCAATAAAGGGGATATAGATAAAGTTCTTATAATATCCGAGCAGGATAGGACTCGGAGCAACGGATTCAAGTTGGATAAGTTTAGGTTTAGGAGGGAGATAGGAAGAAACTGGTTCACAAATAGGGTGGTGGACGAGTGGAACAAGCTTAGCAACTTTGTAGTAAGTGCGGGAACTCTGGAAAGTTTCAAAAGGAGGCTAGATAGATTCATGGATGATAGAGAGTGGTAGTAACTCTCGACAGGAGCTGCCATGCACAGGTCAACCGGCCTATTGCAGACTCCTTACTTTCTTATGTTCTTATAACGTACTCAAGGGATTAAGTCTTCGTACTCAAGGGATTGGGTCATCGTACTCAAGGGATTAAGTCTTCGTACTCAAGTAGATTATCATATTGCACTTAATTGACATAAAACACCTCTATAAATGGACCAAACTCAATATAATCAATAAATTAAGTCTTTTCCCTTAGGGCCAGTCAACCAAACTCTGACAATGACAAATTTTAACGTCAGATGAAAAAAAAAATGGTAATAAATTGACATATTGGAATAAAATTTGAGTTGGTAGTTATACAGTTCACTCGTTGACATCTATAGTGAGGTGAAATTAATCACTTTTCTCCCCCCCTCTCGCCCCTCACCACCCCCTCCTCACCCCTCACCACCCCCTCCTCACCCCTTACCACCCCTTCACCACCCCCCACCCTTCCACCACCCCCCTCCCCTCCCTCCACCCCTTCACCTTCACCACCCCTCCCCTCACCACCTCCTCACCATCCCCCCTCCCCTCACCACCCCTTCACCACCCCCTACCCTCACCACCTTCACCACCCCCTCCCCCCCTCACCACCTAACACTCATTCGGTTCGTATTGAAAAAAAAAATGAATATCAACTGAAAAATTCCTCGCTATTTGGAAGTGAAATTTACCACAGGAGTTCATGATTATTACAGACATTTCTTTTCCATTACTGTTATGACCTGTGATCAACTTAGCGGTGTTTTATTCACTAGTCCTTTTTTTTCATAGGTTAATGTTAGATTAGTGTTAGGTTAAGTTAATGTTATGTTAGGTTAGTGGTAGGTTAGGTTAATGTTATGTTATGTTAGGTTAGTGTTAGGTTAACGTTATGTTAGGTTAGGTTAGGTTAATGTAATGTTATGTTATGTTAGTGCTAGGTTAATGTTAGGTTAGGTTAAGTTAATGTTATGTTAGGTTAGTGCTAGGTTAGGTTAATGTTATATTATGTTAGGTTAGTGTTAGGTTAGGTTAATGTTATGTTAGGTTAGTGCTAGGTTAATGTTATGTTAGGTTAGGTTAAGTTAATGTTATGTTAGGTTAGTGCTAGGTTAATGTAATGTTATGTTAGGTTAGGTTAATGTTATGTTAGGTTAGGTTAGTTTAATGTTATGTTAGGTTAGGTTAGGTTAATGTAATGTTATCTTATGTTAGGTTAGGTTAATGTTATGTTAGGTTAGGTTAGTTTAATGTTATGTTAGGTTAGGTTAATGTAATGTTATCTTATGTTAGGTTAGGTTAATGTTATGTTAGGTTAGGTTAGTTTAATGTTATGTTAGGTTAGGTTAGGTTTGAGAGTTTATCGATGTACTGTTATCTGGATGTAGGATCTTGGGTGTTTATTTATCTTTTCACGTTGAGGTAAATATTATTTAGTAATATTATGATAATTTTTTTTAGTTATTTTATTATATATATTTTTTTATTGTGTATGAATATTCGTGTTTTGTCTCTCTCTCTCTCTCTCTCTCTCTCTCTCTCTCTCTCTCTCTCTCTCTCTCTCTCTCTCTCTCTCTCTCTCTCTCTCTCTCTCTCTCTCTCTCTCTCTCTCTCTGCGGCTCAGTTCTGGTGCCCTTATTATAGAATGGATATCAATTCACTAGAGTCGGTGCAGCGAAGAATGACGAAAATTATTCCGGGACTTAGAAACCTTCCATATCAGGATAGGTTAAAGAAACTTAACTTACATTCCCTAGAAAGACGAAGAGTGCGGGGAGATATGATCGAAGTATTTAAGTGGGTGAAAGGAATCAATAAAGGGGATATAGATAAAGTTCTTATAATATCCGAGCAGGATAGGACTCGGAGCAACGGATTTAAGTTGGATAAGTTTAGGTTTAGGAGGGAGATAGGAAGGAACTGGTTCACAAATAGGGTGGTGGACGAGTGGAACAAGCTTAGCAACTTTGTAGTAAGTGCGGGAACGCTGGAAAGTTTCAAAAGGAAGCTGGATAGATTTATGGACGATAGAGAGTGGTAGTAACTCTCGACAGGAGCTGCCATGTACAGGCCAACCGGCCTATTGCAGACGCCTTATTTTCTTATGTTCTTATGTTCTCTCTCCCTCCCACTCTCTCTCCCTCCCACTCTCTCTCCTTTCCACTCTCTCTCCCTCCCACTCCTCCACCTTCCTGATCCGCCAATAATGAACTCACTCCTGGCCACTGTGAGTTGTACCTCAAGGGTCCTCCTCCACCACCGAGCTTTACATCAAGGGTTCTCCTCCACCATCGAGCTTTACCTCAAGGGTCCTCCTCCACCACCGAGCTGTACCTCAAGGGTCCTCCTCCACCATCGAGCTGTACCTCAAGGGTCCTCCTCCACCACCGAGCTGTACCTCAAGAGTCGTCCTCCACCACCGAGCTGTACCTCAGGGTCCTCCTCCACCACCGGCTGTACCTCCGGGTCCTCCACCACCGAGCTGTACCTCAAGGGTCACCCTCCACCACCGAGCTGTACCTCAAGGGTCGTCTCTCACCACCGAGCTGTGCATCAGGGTCGTCTTCCACCACCGAGCTGTACCTCAAGGGTCCTCCTCCACCACCGGCTGTACCTCCAAGGGTCCTCCTCCACCACCGAGCTGGACCTCAAGAGTCCTCCTCCACCACCGAGCTGTACCTCCTAGGTCCTCCTCCATTGCTGCTAGACCTCTCCCTCTCCTCAACCACCGAGCTGTACCTCTAGGGTCCTCCCTCCACCACCGAGCTGTACCTCAAGTCCTCCTCCACCACCGAGCTGTACCTCAAGGGTTGTCCTCCACCACCGAGCTGTACCTCTAGGGTCCTCCTCCACCACCGAGCTGTACCTCAAGGGTCCTTCTCCACCACCGAGCTGTACCTCCTAGGTCCTCCTCCAGTGCTGCTAGACCTCTTCCTCTCCTCCTCCACCAATGTGTCTTTCTTCTCTCCGTTGTTTCTGGCCCAACAAAAGGCTTAATTCAGTTATCTTGTTACACAGGGGCTGAGAAGCGGTGTTGTTTAGGGGAATAACTATGTTTACCTTTCAACCACCAATTAGGGTTGTTAAGGGGCTTTTAGAGTGACCGGGATGTATAAACAAGAGTCTTATACAGTAAAGAGGAGTTTATTTTAAAGGGTAATATATATATATGCAAAGAAATTAACAGGATATATAGACAAACATAACATACGTATGATATAAATTATTCAGTATATCATGTTACAGTGACGAAGGTAAAGGAGGGGTAGCAACATGATGGAGATGGGCAGGTCAGGTCAGGTCACGTTACTGCTCTCTCTACCTGTGACAGCCACAAAGGCCAACATTGTCCAGGTGTTCGTTAGGTTGGGTTAGGTTAGGTTAGGTCAGGTCAGGTCAGGTCAGGTTACTGCTCTCTCTACCTGTGACACCCACGTGGCCAACATTGCCCAGGTGTTCGTTAGGTTGGGTTAGGTTAGGTTAGGTTAGGTCAGGTCAGGTCAGGTTACTGCTCTCTCTACCTGTGACACCCACGTGGCCAACATTGCCCAGGTGTTCGTTCGCTCCCTCACTCAATATTTTAGCCGCACTAATGACACCGCGTCTCTCATGGGGCTGCTCTGATAACTGCCTTCACTTGTACGAGCATTGGATTGTATTTCATTGTATTTCATTCTATTTTATTATAGTTCATTGTATTATATTGTATTTCATTATATTAGATTTAGTTAGTTCCTCAATCAAAGCTGGGAGGGGGAGGGGAGGGGACCTGGGCGTGAATCATCCCTCTCTAGCCCCCCTCCTCCTCCTCCTCCCGTCTGCCTCCTCCCGCCTCCTCCCGAGAACAGGAGGCAGAAGCATCCACCCTTGATGTTTCACAATCTCTCTCTCTCTCTCTCTCTCTCTCTCTCTCTCTCTCTCTCCTTCTACTATTACCACCACAATCACCTTCCTCTTCCTCCTACTCCTCTCCCTTCTTATCCTTCTCCTCCTCCTCCTTCATCATTCTCTCATCCCTCCCTACTCTCTCCTTACTCCGTCTTGTTCCCTTCTCATCCTGATCCCTTAATCCCACTCCTTCCCCTCCTCCTCCTTCCCTTCCCTTCCATATCCCTTCATTTCCTTCCTTTCTCCTCCCCCACACCTCCCTTCTCCTCCTCCTCCTCAACATGGGTTTACAAAGGGAAAATCTTGTCTAACAAATCTGCTGACGTTTTTTAGGAAAGTCTTCGAGGTAGTAGATAATGACGAAAATAACGATGTTATTTACTTAGACTTTAGCAAAGCGTTTGACAGAGTACCGCATCAGAGGCTTCTGAGAAAAGTTAAGGTTCATGGTATCGAGGGGAAGTTTTAAATTGGATAAAATCATGGCTCACCGATAGAACGCAGAGGGTCAGCGTAGATGGTGTCAAATCTGAGTGGGGCCGTGTAACCAGTGGGGTTCCCCAGGGGTCAGTACTAGGCCCACTCTTGTTCATAATCTACATAAACGATCTAGATACTGGGATCAGCAGTGACATAAGCAAGTTTGCGGATGACACCAAAATAGGGCGGCAGATTAATTCAGGGCAGGATGCAAGTGCATTACAGGAGGATCTAAATAAACTGCAGGGGTGGTCTGAAAAATGGCAAATGAAATTCAAAACCAGCAAGTGCAGCGTACTTAATATTAGAAGAACAAATACTGTCAATGTATAAAGCCTTAACGTCAACCTAGAGAAGTCGACTTGTGAAAGAGACCTAGGGGTACTTATAAGCCCGGACCTACGGCCTAGAAAACAGTGCGTTACTGTTCGAAATAAGGCAAACAGAGTATTGGGTTTTATATCTAGAAGTGTAAGTAATAAGAGTGCAGAGGTCTTATTGCAACTATATCTTGCGCTAGTCAGGCCACACCTCGATTATGCGGCTCAGTTCTGGTGCCCTTATTATAGAATGGATATCAATTCACTAGAGTCGGTGCAACGAAGAATGACGAAAATGATACCGGGACTTAAAAACCTTCCATATCAGGATAGGTTAAAGAAACTAAACTTGCATTCCCTAGAAAGACGAAGAGTGCGGGGAGATATGATAAAAGTATTTAAGTGGGTGAAAGGAATCAATAAAGGGGATATAGATAAAGTTCTTATAATATCCGAGCAGGATAGGACTCGGAACAACGGATTTAAGTTGGATAAGTTTAGGGTTAGGAGGGAGATAGGAAGAAACTGGTTCACAAATAGGGTGGTGGACGAGTGGAACAAGCTTAGCAACTTTGTAGTAAGTGCTGGAACGCTGGAAAGTTTCAAAGGGAAGCTGGATAGATGGACGATGGAGAGTTGTAGTAACTCTCGACAGGAGCTGCCATGCACAGGCCAACCGGCCTATTGCAGACTCCTTATTTTCTTATGTTCTTATGTTCTTCCTCTATCCCTCCCTCTCTTTACTTTCTCCTCCCCCACCTCCTTCTCCCTCCTCTTCATTCTCTCTTTACCTTCTTCATCCCACCCTCTCCCCGTCCTTCCTCACACCTCCCTCCCCCTTCCCTCCCTCCCTCCTCCTTCCCTCCCTCACCACTAACACAATGCCTTCATTATAACTTTCTTGTCTTTTATCATTACAACACAGGTCTTGACTGTTTCTCCGTAGTGAATTCCTGACATGTGTAACTTTCGTGCTGTTTAGGTTAGGTTAGGTTAGGTTGGGTTGGGTTGGTTGGGTTGGGTTGGTTGGAGTTGGAGTTGGGTTGGGTTGGGTTGGGTTTGGTTGCGCTAGGTTGGATTGGGTTGGGTTGGGTTGAGATTGAGTTGGGTTGGGTTGTGCTGGGTTTGAGTTGATTTGGGTTGACTGGGCTGGGTGCGAGTTGGGTCAGGTCAGGTCCAGCTCAGATCCTTTAATAGCTGGGGAGTTAACCTGATGTTGCCTGGAGTTTGTTTATGATAGAAGAAGCAAAGTTAGTATGATGATAATAAATTTTAGCGCCTCTCTCCATACCGCACACACACACACACACACACACACACACACACACACACACACACACACACACACACACCTCCAGCAATGAGTCTGACACCAGCCACAGTTTGGGGGTATATGCCTCTGCCTCGTCTCTTATCATACTGGCTTGTTATTGCCCTCTATTGCGGCTGTTGTTGTTATATTTGTTTTTTATGTAATTTTAGGTTTTCTTGTTTCTTTATTTGCTGTTATTTTTATTTTCCATTTTGTTGTTGTTTTTCTTTTTCATCTTCTTGTTGTTGATATCGACTTCTTCTTCTTTTTCATTTTGTTATTCTATTTCTTTTTTCCTCTTCATCATCATCTTGTTCCTTCTTCTCCTCGTTGTTCAGTCACATCACAGGTAATCACTTAGCCTCGTCTCCACTCTATTCATTTCGTCTTAGAGCAGAACCTCCCTGTGTCACCCCTACCCCCCTTTACCCCTTACCCTCCTCACCCCCCTTTACCCCTACCCCCTTACCCCCTTTTACCCTCCTCACCCCCACCCCTTTACCCCCTTACCTCCCAACCTTTACTTCTACCCCCCTTTACTCCCTACCCCCTTACTCCTCTCTGCAATTTCTTTACCTACCCCCCTTACCCCCATGAGTGTTGGAATATGTTCGGTGGAATTAAATCTCATTAAGAAAGATTCAAACATCTATTAACAAATTTAATTAAAGAATGGCTCCCGAGCTTTAGGAAATATTACGTTATGTTAGAGAAAATAATGATGATTAATGAAAGACAGGTGAGCACAGGTGAGTACAGGTGAGTTTGAGAAGGTAATCATGTCAATAGCAACTGCGGCAACAGCGTGTTTTTTTTTTTGGGGGGTGATCATTCTGTCCTAGTTAGTCTGGACTTTGAGAACACAGTCATTCCTCCCGTGCTGCTCTACACCACACAGTCATTCTCCAGTGTTAGTCTCACACCACACAGTCATTCCTCCAGTTAGTCTCACACCACCAGCTATTCCAGTTGGACTGCCACCAGGCACAGTCACCTCCCTCCCAGCAGCCTCCCACCTCCAGTTAAGTCTCACACCACACAGTCATTCCTCCAGTTAGCCCCTGCACCACACAGCCACCTCCAGTCTCACACCACACAGTCATTCCTCCAGTTAAGTCTCACACCACACAGTCATTCCTCCAGTTAAGTCTCACACCACACAGTCATTCCTCCAGTTAAGTCTCACACCACACAGTCATTCCTCCAGTTAAGTCTCACACCACACAGTCATCATTCCCTCCTGCCAGTCCTTTCACACCCTCACACAGTCATTCCTCCAGTTAAGTCTCACACCACACAGTCATTCCTCCAGTTAAGTCTCACACCATTCCTCCAGTTAAGTCTCACACCACACAGTCATTCCTCCAGTTAAGTCTCACACCACACAGTCATTCCTCCAGTTAAGTCTCACACCACACAGTCATTCCTCCAGTTAGTCTACCACTCTTCCGCTCGGCACTTGTGTCTGTGCGTTGATCTGCTGAGAGGTGCTGTGTGAGTGGCGTTTTGCTTGTCTCGTTAATCCGGGTTTAGTGGTCGCTGGGGTAATCCCTTGAATAACAGTTAAGTCTCACACCACACAGTCATTCCTCCAGTTAAGTCTCACACCACACAGTCATTCCTCCAGTTAAGTCTCACACCACACAGTCATTCCTCCAGTTAAGTCTCACACCACACAGTCATTCCTCCAGTTAAGTCTCACACCACACAGTCATTCCTCCAGTTAGTCTACCACTCTTCCGCTCGGCACTTGTGTCTGTGCGTTGATCTGCTGAGAGGTGCTGTGTGAGTGGCGTTTTGCTTGTCTCGTTAATCCGGGTTTAGTGGTCGCTGGGGTAATCCCTTGAATAACAAATCACCTGGATATATAACTGTGACCAAGGGGGGAGGATGTGAGGTGAGGGGGAGTCAGGGGGATTGAGGGGGAGAGAAGGTTAGCCACTGTAATATATGAGTACAATAACATGTATATAAGGGGGTGAGGGGGAGAGAAGGAGTGAGGGGAGAGGGAGTGGGGGGAGAGGGTGAGGTGAGAGGGGGAAAAGTATACTATTGTAGAGCCTCACCTAACCTAACCTCACCTCACCTAACCTAACCTAACCTCACCTCCTACCTACCTCACCTAACCTAACCTCACCTCACCTAACCTAACCTCACCTAACCTAATCACCTAACCTTCTACAATTCTACCATACACCACAATAGGATTAATGTGTATATTCTACGATAAAAACATGAGAATTGATGTTTATTTTGTATGTTTATATAATACAGCTTTAAATGAACGTGTTGTACCGTTGTGTTTAATGTGTCGTCACGGCAACACACTCGCTATGTCAGAGAGAGAGTGTGTGAAGATAATATAATGAGTGTGATAGAGTGTGTGGTGGTGTTGGTGGTGGTGGCGATGGTGAGGTAGTAGTGGTGGTGGTGATGGTGAGGTAGTAATGGTGGTAGTGATTGTAGCAGTAGTAGTAGTGGTGGTGATGGTGAGGTAGTAATGGTGGTAGTGGTTGTAGCAGTAGTAGTGGTGGTGGTGATGGTGAGGTAGTAATGGTGGTAGTGATGGTAGCAGTAGTAGTAGTAGTAGTGGTAGTGGTGGTAGGAAGTTGTTTGATAAAAGATGAACTCAAAATACTTCTGGTTAAATCTTTCACGTAAAGTTTGATATATAATTCAACCTTTTCAGTAGAACTTTTATAATACTACTTTATATTTATACTTTCTAAATATACTTTCGTTCAAAATATTTACAAAAACCGAGTAAATGTAATTAAAAAAATATCAAAAGGTGTTGCATTTTTCCTCATTATCAATTATCATTTATTGTTTAGCTGTTGAGGGTAATGTGTGAGCGAGTGATTGTAATACTCCTTCTCTTTGTCCTTTTCTCTTTGGGATTAAAATTTGTCGTAATGAAGGAACAAAAGTTAAGGTTTAATTCATCAACTGGAAAAAAAAATAAATGTAAGAATGTAACTTTTTTTTTTTTAGTAGTTGAATAAATATGTGGCTGTTTGTGTTGGAGAGAGCGAGAGAGAGAGAGAGAGAGAGAGAGAGAGAGAGAGAGACTGTAATAATTATTCTTTGCTTTGTTTTAGAATTTGGTATAATATGTATACTTATATTTGTACACTCGGAGCCTATGTGTACACTAGAGGTCTATATGTACACGGGGGTGTCTATGTACACGGGGGTCTATATGTACACGGGGAGTCTCAATGTACACTTGAGGCTCATTGTGTATACTTCCTCTGTCGCATTAATCTGAACGTCAGAAACCAATCGTTTAAAAAACCATCTCGTGTGTGATTCAGGGTGTAATAACTAGGGGTCAAGAGGTCACCATATCAATAACTAGGTCAAGAGGTCACCATATCAATAACTAGGTCAAGAGGTCACCATATCAATAACTAGGTCAAGAGGTCACCATATCAAGAACTAGGTATGGCCACCATATCAATAACTACTAACTAGGTCAGGTGACCATATCAATAACTAGGTTAAGAGGTCACCATATCAATAACTAAGTCAGGAGGTCACCATATCAATAACTAGGTGAAGAGGTCACCATATCAAAAACTAGGTCAGGTCACCATATCAATAACTAGGTCAGGTCACCATATCAATAACTAGGTCAAGTCACAATATCAATATCTAAGTCAGGTCACCATATCAATAACTAGGTCAGGTCACCATATCAATAACTAGGTTAGGTCACCATATCAATAACTAGGTTAGGTCAACATATCAATAACTAGGTCAGGTCACCATATCAATAACTAGGTCAGGTCACCATATCAATAACTAGGTCAAGTCACAATATCAATAACTAGGTCAGGTCACCATATCAATAACTAGGTTAGGTCAACATATCAATAACTAGATCAGGATGTCGTTGGGGTACAGGATTGTCAGGCTCCAATCAGAGTAGAGGTGGAGGGGAAGTGACGAGCCAAATTAAGAGTAATGGACAATTCACTGAAGTTCCATCGAGTCAGAAAGGTTTTGTTAGATTGTCATTTCTTGGTTAATATTTACCCAAGTCTGGCATAACCCCTTGAGGACGATGACTTAACCCCGAGAGGATGATGACTTAACCCCTTAAGGATGATGACTTAACCCCTTGACCTCGATAAATTAAATCATTAAAGTCAGCATCATCACACTCAAAGGGTTAAAGAAGACAACAACAAAAATTATTGAATCATAAAAAAATATAATGAAAAAATAATCTAAAAAACATTATAAAATTCAGAAAATGATGTAATATTCGCCTGGGCTGTCAAAATACTGAAGAAGCGTCGATGATGACTTAACCCCTTGACCTCGATAAATTAAATCATTAAAGTCAGCATCATCACACTCAAAGGGTTAAAGAAGACAACAACAAAAATTATTGAATCATAAAAAAATATAATGAAAAAATAATCTAAAAAACATTATAAAATTCAGAAAATGATGTAATATTCGCCTGGGCTGTCAAAATACTGAAGAAGCGTCGTCTGGCGTAGATTTAATAAGCGTGGTAATGCGAGGTGAGGCTGGAGCCGTGCAGTGTGACATGAAAGGGAATGAGGCGATGATGAAGTCTACGGATAATGCAACCCACGTTTCACTTACTCCTTCGATGGTGAATGGCTTATGTTTCTGACGATAAACATATGAAGAGAGATAATGTGAGGCAAGATAGACAGACAGACAGAGATACACACACAAATATAGACAGATATAAAGACGCATACATAGACAGACTTTCATTTATGTACAGGAGACGCCCTAAGCCCTAAAGTGTACTTCATATAATCGTAATTTTACACAAATTTAACACAGTCAGGAAAGGTTAGGTTCCCCATTACTTGAGCCATATAATCCAAGTTTATAATAAATAAATAATTAAAAGCGAATATAATTATCAGATTACCAAGAAATATGGCGATTAAGATGTTAATAATTAATTATCGAATAAGTTGAGTAGCAATTATTAGTGAGTTTCAATATAATCAATAATCTGATTTGGTTATTCATACGCGTGTTACTGCTGGGTGAAGAATTAACGCCAGGTGATGTGTAATGCTCGTGCTGGCGATGTCTCTATCATAGTGGGGGGAGGGGGGGGTTCATCTAACGACCGAGTTGTCCAGGTAACGGAAGCCATATCACCCTACCTGTAATTTTATTCGACCGAAGTAACCATCGTATAGGTAGCATTTGGGGACTGATATTTTTTTTTTTTTAGTTTACATGAGGAGGTTATGAGACAGACAGACTGACAGACAGATAGACAGATAATGATAGCTACTGAGAGACAGACGCACAGACAGATAATGATAGAAACAGACAATCAGACAGATTGACAAATAGACCGATAATGATATATACAGAGACGAATAGACAGTTAAAGAGACTGGTAGACAGATAGGCAGACAGACAGGCATATAGACAGAAAGACAAGAAATGGCAGATAGATAATGATAGACAGATAGACAGAGGGAAGCACAGACAGAGAGTATGAAGATTGGGTTAGGTTAGGTTAGGTTAGGTTAGGTTAGGTTAATCTTTAGATGAAATAAGCTGAGGTGTACACTGTGAGTCTGTGTGTACACTGAGTCTATGTGTACAATATTTTCTTATGTGTACACTCTGAGTATATGTACACTCAGAGTCTATGTGTATACTGTTGGTTTATGTGTACACTCTGAATCTTTGTGTATACTCTGAATCCATGTGCACACTCTGAATTTCCCTGTACACTTGAAATATATGTGTACACTAGGGTTTACTGCATACGCTAAGGATTTATAAACACAGTTGAGCTTATTGCTTGAGTGAGTGAGAGCTAAAACAGAGAGGTGAAGTTATTGCTTGAGTGAGTGAGAGCTCAACCAGAGAGGTGAAGTTATTGCTTGAGTGAATGAGAGCTAAACCAGAGAGGTGAAGTTATTGCTTGAGTGAGTGAGAGCTAAACCAGAGAGGTGATGTTATTGCTTGAGTGAGTGAGAGCTAAGCCAGTGATGTGAAGCTATTGATTGAGTGAGTGAGGATATAAGAGCTAAACCAGAGAGGTGATGTTATTGCTTGAGTGAGTGAGAGGATGTTATTGCTTGAGTGAATGAAATAGGTCTAGGAGGTCAGAAGCTGCCAGTGATGTGAATGATTGTGAGTGAGGATATAAGAGCCTAGGGAATGAAGGATTAATAATAAATAGGTCAGGAGGTCACTGTGAAATGGTTTAAGTACTAGGTCAAAGGTCATAACTAGTCGATTGTAACACCAGGTTAGAGGTAATTAGGTGTTTATTAAGTATGAGGTCAAAGGTCACGTACGATTTTATTTCATGGTAAATATGTTTGAGGTTTAACTTATGTGGTCTCTCTCTCTCTCTCTCTCTCTCTCTCTCTCTCTCTCTCTCTCTCTCTCTCTCTGTGTCAATAAATATTTAGTTAACTGCTCCTATACTATTCACCGCTGACATAATGATATATGGGTGTTGTTGTCCGTAGACTTTATCATC
>NW_024744357.1:4772511-4787511 GCF_018991925.1 Homarus americanus
GGTTCTAGTATAGTCATGGGCTAAAGTGGTGAGAAACAGTTGTCTTATAAGAATGTAACCCTGAGATAATAACGAGACCAGTGAACAAGACGATGGTGGGATGATGCTGTACTAAAGACACAGAACCTTACAGGTGACCAAGTTATAACATATACGATTATAATCACATTGAGAGATATGGTGATGACTGGTGATGACTGGTGATGATTGGTGATGACTGGTGATGACTGGTGTTGACTGTTGAAGACTGGTGTTGACTGGTAATGATTGGTGATGACTGGTGATGATTGGTGATGACTGGTGATGACTGGTGATGACTGGTGATAATTGATGAATTCTGGTGATGATTGATGAAGACTGGTGATGATTGGTGATGTCTTCTTATGGCTGGTGATGATTGGTGATGACTAATGAAGATTGGTGATGACTGATAACGACTAGCGGCGACTGACCATCACGTGTTCAGAAAGGAAGCGATGGAAAATCATTTACATATTGAAATACATATTTGACCTACATAACTCTCGCCAGCCACTCAACGTTATAAAAGGTTCTACAGTAATAAAATATATATTATACATGTTTACACAACCTTCGTCAAATGGTAAATATTTATCTTGTGTGATACGTTTCTAAAAATTAATAGTTTTTTTTTTTACCTGATGAAAATTATTTGTCTTTTATATAAGATTTTTTTTAATGTAAGGTTAATATACTTTTTTCTATAACTTTTTCATGTCTTCAATTTCTATCGTTCATTTTGATTTTACTTTTCAATCCTTAATTTCTGTTAATGCATTTTCTTTAATACTCCCTCTGCCCTCATTCCGTTTTCTTTATCATTTGTTCGTTTTCTGTTGATTGGTGACCATGGTTCGTGGGTTATGGCTATTACACTGAGGGGGTGGAGGGGGAAGGGCAGGAGGGGTGGTGGAGAATGGGTGATCTTGCAGGTAAGTTGTGCCATATTCACTGATGGAGGAAGGGGAAGGGGGGAGGGAAGGTGAAGAGGCAGGTGTCCTTGTAGGTAAGTCTCAGATCCATGTTTGTTATTGCGTGTTTCTCAAGTGTCTCAAAGGGGCATCTAGGCTACCACAGGGGTTAGCTTGAGTGTGTGTGTGTAGGTAGAGGTCATCTCATAAATGGGGCAGAGTGGAGGTATGAGAGAGTGCGTGTGTCTGGTGCTGTTATTGTAAAGATGGAGAGGAATGTCAGCTGGTGGTTGATGTGTGTGTGTGTGTGCTGTGGTGATGGTGCTGTGTTCACTATTGCCAGAGTACTAACAGCTGTCTTTTATTTACTCTCTCTCTCTCTCTCTCTCTCTCTCTCTCTCTCTCTCTCTCTCTCTCTCTCTCGTGCATGTTTGCGTGTGTTTTTGCTTGCGTGTGTGTGCATGTAAGTGAAAGTTTGCGTGTTGCCTCTTCTAACTCGTGTCATTCCCTCACTTGACCACCACACACGTTTAATAATTTCAACCTACAGCTCCCCCAAGTTCCCTCATAAATCAATAAATTCTCACTAAACTAAATAAATTTAACCCCGTTGGTGTAATGACGCGTGTGTTAACTGTTCCATATCTCCAGCAGGAAATATTGACTAATAAGTACAGGGTGTCCATAAATGATTACCCTAAAGACAATATGCTCTCGTGCTTTAATCAGTCCAGTCGTTCCTCGTGGTCAGTAAGTGATGGAGGCATTGTCTTAATGGCGGGGCACTCATGGCTGTGTTCCCCGTAGCTCTCCCGATGCTTTTCCTCCTCCTCCTCTTACTCCTCCTCTTTCTCCTTCCCCTCCTCTTTCTCCTTCCCCTCCTCCTCCTCCTTCTCCCCCTCTTCCTCCTGCTCCTCCTTCTTCTTCGCCCCTTTCCTTCCTTGTTCATCCCTCCCTCTCCCCATTTCTCTTCATCCCTTCCCCATCTCCCTTTCCCCCCTTCCTACTCTCATTCTCCACCCTACCCTTCCTTCTATCACTCTTCCACCCCCCTCCACCCTCCCCTTCCACCACCGCCCCCACCCCTCCCACTCTCAGCCAGGCTATTCCCAAACTCACATCAAAGTCACTGGGTGTTGTCCAGATCAAATTGCTGGTGACTTCAGTTCCATCCGTGCTAATGGTTCGACGATTTGGGTAAGCGTTCGATTGCAACTACCCTTCCCGTCTTGTAGCACCTGACTGATAAGATCTTGTGGTATTGAATGTGTCTTGTTTTCAACCCGAGTTTCCGTGTATTACCGATAACAGGTAGAGTATCAGAGAGATCAGGGGAGAGAGAAATGGGTTAGGTTAATGTAGGTTAGGTTAAATTAGGTTAAGTTATTTTAGTTTTTACTCCTTCATGGCATCCGGTTTTTTATGATTGAAAAGAATGGGAAGAACAAGATAATAACAATAACAACAAATAAATTAACAATACCAACAACACCAAAAACAAAAGGAAGATAACATTAACAGCAACAACATCAACAAGAACAACATCAATAACAACAACAACAACAAAAACAAGAATAACAACAGCACCAATAACTACAAATAGAGGAGAAGACAAAGAAAACATTATCGGTGGCGGGGAAGAGAAGAAGCAGGAAGAGAAAGATAAACAAGAAGAAGAATTCAACCAACCAAGTCAATTTTTGGGGATTCCACGACCGTAAACACAAACTGGACAGAGGAACAGTATTTTTCTATTACATTCGAGGCAAAGGGTTCCCAGGTAAGGTTTATGGCAGTGTTATTGGCTAGATATAACCTGGAACAGTTATGGCGGCCAATATTAGAAGATAGGTCGGTCTTAGCTCCTGGCCCAAGGTACATAAGAGATAACGATAACTTATCATTTTCCCGGCGAGCTCCGTGTAAACATGCATTCATAGGCGGGCGTAAATTCAGAAGACGACGACACAGATACACACACACGCGCCGACACACACACACACACACACACACACACACACACACACACACACACACACACACACTCTCTCTCTCTCTCTCTCTCACCACCCTACCACCACCTTAACACCTTTCGTTTTAGTAACACCAGAGTGACCGCAGTTAAGTTGTTGTCTAAATGTAAACCAAAATGTTAACACCACATCACATCACATCACATCTTATCACGTCACATCACATCACATCACATCGCATCGCATCGCATCGCATCGCATCACATCACATCACATCACCCAAATGGTGTATATAACAGACGTCAAAATACACTACATTACCGTTAAAATAAAAAAGATAAATAATAAATAAATACAATAATAAATGTTTGAACTTATCCAGGTTATAAATATAGACGTGAAATAATAACAATAACATAGAAAATTACACAGGTATTCAATTACACATGTACTCACTTACACAGGTATTCAATTACACAAGAGAGGTACTTATGCACAAACACAACACACTTATCGCCAGGTATAATGACGAATGATTGTAATTTAAAAACCAGGTACAATGATTTATTACAAGGCTGTGAATTAAAAGTAAAGGTGATATATATATATAGCGTTAGGGTGGCGTTGGTGTGACTAATGAGGGTACAGGTGAGAAATTAAAACCAGGTGTATGGGCTTAAGTAGTAAGTGTAGAGGTGGTTATTAGGAAGGGCAGGTGAGATACAGGTAAATTGAAAGAGGGTGATGATGGTGATGAGAAGGAGGAGGAGGAGGAGGAAGGGAATGGATAGACTGATACCGTCGGGGCATATTCTATCATGTTAACACCTTATACTTGGTTATACGCTAAGGACATATTCTATCATGTTAACACCTATATTAGTTATACTCTACAAGCATATTATATCATGTTAACACCTTATACTTGGTTATACTCTAAGGGCATATTCTATCATGTTAACACCTTATACTTGGTTATACTCAAGGACATATTCTATCATGTTAACACCTTTACTTGGTTATACTCTAAGGACATATTCTATCATGTTAACCCTTATACTGTTGCTTATATATATTCTATCATGTTAACACCTTATACTTGGTTATACTCTAAGGGCATATTCTATCATGTTAACCTTTATACTTGGTTATACTCTAAGGGCATATTCTATCATGTTAACACCTTATACTTGGTTATACTCTAAGGGCATATTTCCTATCATGTTAACACCTTATACTTGGTTATACTCTAAGGACATATTCTATCATGTTAACACCTTATATACTTGGTTATACTCTAAGGACATATTCTATCATGTTAACACCTTATACTTGGTTATACTCTAAGGGCATATTCTATCATGTTAACCCTTATACTTGGATATACACAATATTCTATCATGTTAACACCTTATACTTGGTTATACTCTAAGGGCATATTCTATCATGTTAACACCTTATACTTGATATACTCTAAGGGCATATTCTATCATGTTAACACCTTATACTTGGTTATACTCTGTTACAAGGGTATATCCTCGCTTGTATCATCGTGTACTATAATGCTAGGATCAAGACTCGTCACCTAAGTTATAATCCTCTATAACCCTTAACTCATATTCTTAAAAGATCGTACAATGAATCCATCTCGGAGCTCAAGGCGTAAGAATGCATCTAATTGGTTCACTTCAGTCCAAAATGGTGTCAGATTTACGCTGATTCTCTTATTATACATTCTTGTAGTATCAGGAGATGGTATGTCCTGTGAGGGTTGGACATGGTTGGACATAGGAGGGACCAGAGGGCGTCAGGGACAAGGGTATAATGCAGTACGTACCTTTATTTGTAGCGGTGAGTGACTTAGGGCAGTTGAGCCGTTGTCATCATACGGATCCAGCCTGTATTCGTCTGTCCTGCTCGGAAGCGTAACTCCTAAATAGTGTCTTAACTTGTTGTCACAATCACACGGGCATTTGTGTCACTAAATCTCTCTTATCTTCCCTAACTAGGATATTGGTCATTATATCTTGTAGCCAATAATAACCGTGTTTCCTCAAAGCAGCGTCACTTACTTCACACAACAGCTTTCCATACACATGACCTGTAAGCTTCAATCAAGACTGGTGCTCCAACTTAATAATTACCTTGTCACTTCAGTATTGCATCCAGGGTATTTATTTAGTAGTTCTCACTGAGCGGAGTCTTGGTAAGTATGATGATGATGATGATGATGATGATGATGATGATAAGGGTTAATAATGACGACCATAGAATATACAGACGTTAACTATACAAGATTCCACTTTCTTTTCTCTTCTTTTATATTAAGTTTAGCTTAAAATATGAGGCTCTCTTAGGTGAACATTTTGTGAGACGCTGATGGTGATTCCTTCTGGTAGGAAAGTGAGGGAGGAAGAGGAGTGGAAGGGCGGGAGGAGTGGAAGGAAGGGAAGGAAGAGGAGTGGAAGGAAGGGAAGGAAAGGAAGGAAAGGGGCGGAGGAGGGAAGGAAGGGAAGGAAGAGGGAGTGGAAGGAAGGGAAGGAAGAGGATGGAAGGGGCGAGGAGGAAGGAAGAGAGTGGAAGGGCGAGGAGGAAGGAAGGAAGAAGAGAGGAAGTGGGGGACTAGGAGTGAAAGGGAAGGAAGGAAGGAAGATGAGGGAAGGGTTGTAGGAGGAAGAGCAGAAGGAAGAAGAGGAAGAGCAGGAAGAGGAGTGAGGAGAGAAAGAGGGAGGAGGAGGAAGAGGAAGAGGAGGAAGAAACCCTGTCAACAAGAGTGTTAATTAAGGCTGGACTACTACTTCATTATCTTGATGACAATGTTATTACTATAGGTTTACCCAGGCTGACACCTCCTGATACCACCCTGACAATACCTACACCATCCTGACACCACCCACACCTCCTGACACCACCCTGACAATACCTACACCATCCTGACACCATCCTGACACCCTCCTGACACCTCCTGTCATCATCCCCACCACTGACACCACACTAGCACCACCTCCCACCACATGGAGACACCCCTGATATCTCCTGACATCATCCTGCCAACACCTACACCATCCTGGCCACCCTGCACCACACTGACACCACCTGGCACCACCTGGCACCCTGACAATACCCTGACACCACTCTGACAACACCCCTGACACCACCCTGCGACACCCTCCTGACACCACCCCTGACACTACCCTGCCACCACCCTGACAACACCCTGACACCACCCTACCACCACTTGGACACCTTGACACCATCCTTACACCACCATAATAACCCTCATACCATCCTGACACTCTTGACACCACCTGGACACTTCCCTGACACCTTGACACCATTCTGACAACATCCACTAATAATAAGAGTCAAAACATCATCATGAGAGAGAGAGAGAGAGAGAGGGAGAGAGAGAGAGAGAGAGAGTCAATGCTCCACGAAATTTTGTGGGTTAGGTTAGGTTGGGTTGGGTTGGGTTGGCTTGGGTTGGGTTGGGTTGGGTTAGGTCTGGTTAGGTTGAAAGTTCACAAGATAAGACCTAAAACTTGACCTCATTCTTCATTCGCCAGCAGTAAACTTCAGGGTATGGGGGTGACGTATTTACCAGGTGGTGAGGGAGGAAGAGAACACCTGATGAACACCTTGCAGATAACCAGTGTGGAGGGGGCGGTGGTAGGAGGGGGGGGGGTGGAAAGGTGAACCTCGAATTATGAATGTTTATTATTGTTTTTGTTTTTTAATCATGTATAGTGACACCTTGTGATGGTAAGTTGTAAATGGGTCAGCAGGTTGAGTGTTGACATAAGAAACGCACACACACACACACACACACACACACACACACACACACACACCTATAACAGAATCCAACACATACATACTTAACATCATCATATATGTTATCAATAATTCCTAACACACATACATAACATATCTACATTAAATCACAAATTACCTAATCTAACCTATTAATAACTTCATCTAGACATAATTAACTGTAATCTCTTCTCAATAAAACAGTAAGGTGATGATGGTTCTATATAAACTCCACCCATCAAGAATGTCATTATACTTCTCATCAGAGTTTTTATTAAATGCTCTGGCTAGAATTTCCTTTGATAATATTTAGATTTATGGTGAATATAAACTGAAGCGTGATGGTGCCTTCTGCCTGCTTACCATATTGATAACTTTCCTAGCTTTACCGTAACATCATTGTGTGTTTGTGTGGAGGGGTGTGTGGGGGGTGTGTGTGGATGTGTGTGTGTGTGTGGGGCGGGTGGGTGGGTGGGTGGGGGGTGGGTTGGGTGGTTTATCATTTCAGCAAAAAGAAAATAAGAGACTTGAGCAACAAACTTAAAATAAAACTGTAGAGAGAGAGAGAGAGAGAGAGAGAGAGAGAGAGAGAGAGAGAGCTCCTAACTAACTAGCTAGAAAACTTTTTAACGAAGTCTGTGGGGGGGAAATCTACAATCTTCATCACCAAAACATTTCCTGAATACCTGCATCAGTAGTACAGTTATATAAGAGATAAGAACGAGCGAGATAGTAGAAATTAATGAATAAATTAAACACACACACACACACACAAGCACACACACATACACACACACATAGACACACACACACGTAGTATATCAGCTCAGGTAATGAACGTGTGGGAGGTGACAAGGAAGCAAAGCTATTTAGAGTGAGGTAAAGCAGGTAGATGGGCAGGTAAAGCAGGTAGATGGGCAGGTAAAGCAGGTAGATGGGCAGGTAAAGCAGGTAGATGGGCAGGTAGAGATTCACCACCATCATCACGCAGGTAGGCAGGGAGGCAGGCAGGGAGGGAGGCAGGCAGGCTCTCAGGGGATAATTTCTAAAGGGTAATATATAGCAACTTCCCCCACAGAGACGAAAATAATATTATTTGGTTATTTTGGAATATTCATGTGATTGTGGTGGTGGTGGTGGTTATGTGGGGTTGTGGTTATGTGGGGTTGTGGTTATGTGGGGTTGTGGTGATGGTGGACTGACAAACAGACAAACAGAACCACAAACAACAATACAACTACAACAAACAATCAAAAATACAACATACTCCTCAATTTATTAATAAAGAGTAACCAACTATATAGAGAGTGTGTTGTGAGTGAGGGATGACATGAGGAGAGGGGTGAGAGGGATGTGTGGCAGGGAGAGGGAGGGAGGGTAAGTGCTCCCATTACCAGGTAAGAGAGGGAGGGAGAGGGAAGGAAGGTTAGGGAGAGGAGAGAGGGAGGGAGGGGGGAGGTAGAGAGGGAGAGGGAGAGGGAGGGGGAGGGAGGGAGGGAGAGAGGGAGGGAGGTTGCTTGGGTACAGAACAGACAGTGAGAGGTTAGAAATACATAAACACGGGTATTTAAAGGCGTTTGATGGAGAGAGTTGCAGTGTTGGAGAGATTTAAATGTTGGAGGAGATAGTTGGAGTGTTGGAGATATTTAAATGTTGGAGGAGATAGTTGGAGTGTTGGAGAGATTTAAATGTTGGAGGAGATAGTTGCAGTGTTGGAGAGATTTAAATGTTGGAGGAGATAGTTGCAGTGTTGGAGAGATATAAATGTTGGAGGAGATAGTTGCAGTGTTGGAGAGATTTAAATGTTGGAGGAGATAGTTGCAGTGTTGGAGAGGAGATAGAGAGAGACGAGGAGATATTTTAACGCTGGGGAGACTCGAGAGAGACATTAATACTGCACTTAAGAGCTACACTATGATGAGGCGTTAAGGTGGAAATTTACTAAGAATATATTGTGAGAGTTTGTGATGTACGTCAAGAAGATGAAGCGGGAGGAGGAAGCGGGAGGAGGAAGAAGCGGGAGGAGGAAGATGAAGTGGAAGGAGAAGGAGGAGGAAGATGAAGCGGGAGGAAGAAGCGGGAGGAGAAGGGAGGAGGAAGAAGTGGAGGAGGAAGATGGGGTGGAAGGGAGAAGGAGGAGGAGAGAAGCGGGAGGAGGAAGATGAAGTGGGAGGAGGAGGAGGAGGAGGAAGATGAAGGAGGAGGGAAGGAGGAGGAAGATAAAGGAAGGAGGGGTGAAGATGAAGCGGGAGGAGGGAGAAGCGAGAGGAGGAGGAGGAAGCGGGAGGAGGTGAGAAGCGAGAGGAGGAAGAAGCGAGAGGAGGAGGAGGAGGAGGAAACGGGAGGAGGAAGATGAAGCGGGAGGAGGGGAAGGAAGGAGAGTAGGAGGAGGAGTCATGCTATTGATGGTTAGGTTAGGTTAGCTAATTAATATAAGCTGTGCAGTTTTGGACAAACTTCCCTGGACACTTGATAATTTTAAGTTCTTGAGGATCATTAAGAATTTTTATATTTTTTTTCATATTTTTCTTTGTATTAAGGAGGGTTTTTTTCATATATTCTTTAAGATATGGGATAAAAAACAGTATTATTAGATAAAAACTTATTATATATGTAACCCGGAATTACAGATACCACATATTGTCGAGTGTTGAGAGAAATTACTCCATAACTATACAGGAACTGAGTTTGGTGATTTCTTTTACATTCTTGTTCGAAACTGTGTTAAAAATGAATAAAACGCGACATCTAAACTCAACTAGTCCAGTGATTCGTTCGGTTCGGTTCAGTGGTTCGAAGTTTCTGATCTGTGAAGACATTTGTTGTTTGCTGGTGACTCTTCCGTTAGCAACATCTTTCTCATACACGTATAAATAAACATATATTTTTAAAAATTATAGCCACGAATGTTACTCTGTGTACATTATATAATAAATAAAACGCTATATACTTATTTACTAAACCACAGTCGACAAAGTTACTGATAAGTGCATTGCCAAATTAGTAAGCAAATATATATTATAAAAAAATCCTTAACTTTTCCCCTAAACATTTGACAAAAATACCCAAATTTCCCCCACCACCTCCCCTGACCTCCCCCCAAAAATTCCCTGACTTTCACTACGAGTTAACATGGAAATTTCCCTGACTAATCATTTTTTCTCCCTAACTGCTGATCAATCACTGACTTCTTCCTCCCCCGCCATTCCAGTGTGGGTGGGGTGATGAGGGGAGGGGAGGTGGGGGGTTGATGGGGAGGTGGGGGTTGATGGGGAGGGGGCGAGAGAGGAGGAGTAGGGGAAGGAAGAAGAGAAACAGGAAGCGAAGAAGAAGAAAGAAGGAGAAGAAGAGGAGGAGGGGGAGGGAGGAGGAGGAAGAAGAGGCGGAGGAGGAGGGGGAGACAGAGAACTCAGAATTCAAGGAGAGAGAGAGAGAGAGAGAGAGAGAGAGAGAGAGAGAGAGAGAGAGAGAGAGAGAGAGAGAGAGAGATTTGCATATTGTGGGTTAAGGA
The DNA here is from genome assembly GCF_018991925.1 of Homarus americanus. Classification (NCBI taxonomy): domain Eukaryota; kingdom Metazoa; phylum Arthropoda; class Malacostraca; order Decapoda; family Nephropidae; genus Homarus; species Homarus americanus. Next base: position 4,782,741 of record NW_024744357.1, read on the forward strand.
AATTTGTCAATGAACTATTTTTTTTCTTATTCTTATCATCTTATTATTCGTTTCCTCCTCCTCTTTTACTTCGTCTTCTTCTTATTATTTCCTCTCCTTCCTCCTTCTCATTCCCCCCCTCCCCTCATTATCAACTTTCCCTCTACTTCCCTAATCCTTCACCTCCTCCACTACCTCCTGGACGTGTTTACCAGTTAATAATCTTCCCTAGTCCAGATGTCTCCAACCTCCATCCCTTTCAAGGTATCTCACGCACCTGCTTAATTAAAATCATCCGTTTCCGATCAGGTGATGTTAAAGGAGACGCAGGGAACCTCGCAATTAATCATCCTTTGACAGTATGATACATTTGACCTGACCTGACCTGACTTGACCTAACCTGACCTGACGACCTAACCTAACAATTTACTAAAAAGCAAAAAAAATGAACACTCCCTCTATATATATATATTCTCAAAAACACTCTCTCTCTCTCTCTCTCTCTCTCTCTCTCTCCCAAAAATATTCTGTGTGAGTTGACAGGATTTATTTCCGAGGGCACAACAATTGAGAGTTTCGATCCAATTGAAGAGTGGAAAAAGGTTCACTAACTAAGCTCTTACACACGAACGAGTCTAAACGTGTATTCTATTGTTTTCATGTTATAGCCATATTTCTCTATCATCACTACCACCGCCACCACTGCCACTACCACCACCACCACCAACAATACCAACACCACCACCACTGCCACCACCAACACCACAGCTTCGTTGCCCCTTCATTCTATAGCATATCTGAGTCTCATATGTGTTACCTTAACTTGTTTATACATTACTGCAACACCACACGAGAAGAGTTATTGCCACCTATAGTTATCGATGGAAGTGTGTGTGTGTGTGTGTGTGTGTGTGTGGAATAATCTATACATTAATGCTTTCTTCCTTGTGCATGGTGAGTATTATGACACCTGACCTGCACACCTGTCCACCTGACCTGCACACCTGTCCACCTGACCTGTACACCTGTCCTGCACACCTGTCCACCTGACCTGCACACCTGTCCACCTGACCTGCACACCTGTCCACCTGACCTGCACACCTGTCCACCTGACCTGACACACACCTGTCCACCTGACCTGCACACCTGTCCACCTGACCTGCACACCTGTCCACCTGACCTGCACACCTGTCCACCTGACCTGCACACCTGTCCACCTGACCTGTACACCTGTCCTGCACACCTGTCCTGCACACCTGTCCACCTGACCTGCACACCTGTCCACCTGACCTGCTCACCTGTCTACCTGACCTGTACACCTGTCCACCTGACCTGCACACCTGTCCACCTGACCTACACACCTGTCCACCTAACCTACACACCTGTCCTGACTACATGACTTGCACGCCTCACCACCTGACCTACACACCTGGACAGCAAACTGCACAATCAAATTCAGGTAACCGTATTTCCCCGTTAACTGTGTGTTAGTGTGTGAGTGTGCGTGTGTGTGTGTGTGTGTGTGCGTGTGTGCGTGTGCGCGGTGCTGCGGCTTCACCCCGTGCAGGAAAGTCATCAAAACTACCAGTAACAATTTCCTTCCCCAAAATATTCCCCCGCCTTACATGTTTGCCGGGACACCGCACCGCTCTCTGTGTTAAGAATATTTTGACTGGTATCTCAACCTAACTTAACCTAACCTAACCTAGCCAATCCAAGCCTGATCTGACCTGACCTACTTTGGCTATAAATTGGCTATTTTAACGTGATAAGCAACATCTAAGATAAAACACAACCAATTTTAACATACAAGAATTAATTTCCATTAAGTTGTAGCAAAATAAACAATAAATTTTCCCTATTTTAAAAAACAACTGATTTTTTGTAACTAAATATGTGATCATTCCTATTTAGCGTAACAAATAAATCGTCATTAATATCTTTGTTTAGTATAATTTATAAACAACAAAAACCTTCGGAGTCATAACCTAAAATTCCATTAATATGTGAGGTGCAAATTTTTCTTACCCGAACTCTTTAACCTCTAATTAAAATGAAGGAAATGCAAATGTCACTGCCATTATAATTTGCAGTGACGAAGGACCTAAAATTTCGCTTTTGTATTCTAGCCAAGTCCGAGCTGCCTGTGTGGTGGTTGGGTGGGTGGTATAAGTCATCCACGCTATGTTACCTAACCTAACGCTAACCTAACCTAACGCTATCCTAACCTAACCCATCCTATCCTAACCTAACCCATCCTATCCTAACCTAACCAAACCCATCCTAACCTAACCAAAACTAGCATCACCCCATCAGATAGCGTTATGGTATTTAATCATCAGATGAAATAAGCATAATAATAAAAAAAATCTATATATTATGCTCGGTAATATCTCTTGAGTGTTATATTTTTTCCCCAGGACGGGTAAAAAGAGTTCCTACACGGTATATGCACATGTTTAAAAAATGCCCTAAGTACACTCAAGGCTTTCCTGGGGTTTCATCAGCGAGTCAGTCAAGCTTTCAGAACGAGGAAGCTATGTCAACAGAGTGTCATAAGCCTTCGTCATTATGGCAACTATGTCAACACTCCTCTGGCAACCGTGGTCATGTTTTTATTCTGGTGGAATTTTTTCACCTCCAAGCGGTTCTTTGTCGGGGTTTTGGACTTACAGAACCTCATAGGCTAAACTTTTCCTTAAAATAGAGAAGCAAAATGAATCTCAAGGTCCTACTTACTCAAGCAGCAACTCAAGATGACGAGCAGATTAATTCCTTTACTACCGGGACGCCACTTTTATTTATTTATTTTTTATTTATTTTTTTATTATTTTTTTTGGGGGGCGGCAGCGCTACCACCAGTCGAATTTATTCAGCTCAGACATGACCCTATACATAAGGAGACTATTTCCACTAACCGTGTTGATCCTTTAACTATAGTAAAACCTCTATTTAACGGACTATAATGGAGAGGAAATTCCGTTATATGGAGGGTATTTTAGATATAAAACCTCCATCTAACGAACTATATAGAGCTGCAAGTCCGTTAATCGAGGGGGGTTCCTTTAGATGAGAGAGAGAGAGAGAGAGAGAGACATATCCAAGGAATACCTGAAGTCTAGACCAAGCATGCAGTATCTAGCCTTGTGTGTTAAGTTGTGTTACGTGTATCCAAACTCTAGGCTATTCCCGATATAACGCAACATTATCCCAACTCTAAGCCTCTTGCCTTCCTCTCCAACTTCCATGAGCCGTTTTATACAACATTCCAGTGAAATTTAGTTATCGAGAGCGTAAATTGTGTAAGCTGAAGTGCGAAGTATATTGAAATGTTCAGTGTGTCGGTAATAGTATAGATGAGAGTTATATTGGTAATAGTATAGATGAGAGTTATATTGGTAATAGTATAGATGAGAGTTATATTGGTAATAGTATAGATGAGAGTTATATTGGTAATAGTATAGATGAGAGTTATATTGGTAATAGTATAGATGAGAGTTATATTGGTAATAGTATAGATGAGAGTTATATTGGTAATAGTATAGATGAGAGTTATATTGGTAATAGTATAGATGAGAGTTATATTGGTAATAGTATAGATAAAGAGCTCCACGTTTATATAGATGAAACATATTAAAACAGAATATTTTAGCGTAGGATTATTTTTACAGCAATAATAATAATATGTAAATTAGTGTACAATATTCTTCACGCTCGACAAGTCTGGTGAACCCTGCAATAAAATTCTTAGTGCTTCGTAGTTTGAACATCTTTTAAGTGTTTCAGCCTAAGAATTATATTATTATCCACCTGATGCCTTTCAAGGTATACCAGAGTCCACTCCTCTACCTCACTTGATAGAAGGTAAGAAGCCCTTCACGTGATTACAGTCTGATTAATGTGGCTCATATTATTGTTTGGTTTTTTTGACAGGTTAGCGGTGGTCAAATGATAGTCTGGTGATGGAGGTGGTCAAATGAGAGTCCTGGTATATTACATTATCATACTAAGCCTTCGATACACAATATGATCGGCACTGCACTTGACCGCCTTTACTTCCCCAACTGTAAATTTAGGTAACTCATTTACACCTGTGAGGACTCGGGGTCACAGACAATATACAATATGACTAGATCAGTAAATTGATACAGGTGTAAATTTCAAAGACTTTACAAAAAACACGCCATAGAGTCGACATTATGTAAACAAAACAAGTATTGACCCCACTGTAGGTAATGGCTGACTGAATACTAACGCTGAATATCATAAAAAAGTCTGATATGGAGTATAATGAAGAAACTAAGTCTTATATAGTTGTTATGAAGAAAGGTTGGGAAATGAAGGTAAATTATAAGCCTCCCAGGAAATATATAGAGTTTGTGGGGTATTATTACCTAGAGGTTTTATGTGAGTATTTGTCAGTATTATAGTTCTTGTTTGGCTGTTATTATTGTTATCAATATCACTATCACCACCACCAACAGCATCACCACCACTACCATCACCAGCATCACCACTACAGCCATCAATACCATCACCACTACTACCATCACCACCATCACCACCAACACTACCATCACCACTACTACCATCACCACCATCACCACTACTACTACCATCACTACCACCACCACCATCATCACTACCACCACTACCACCACTACCATCTCTACCATCGCACCACCACCACCATCACTACCACCACCACCACCACCACCACCACCACCACCACCACCACCACACCACCACCACCACCACCACCACCACTCACCACCGCCACCACCACCACCAT
>NW_024744357.1:4792511-4837511 GCF_018991925.1 Homarus americanus
GAGGTGTAAGTAACTGTTGACAGCTAGGGGAGTGTTTACTGTCGCTCCTCAGGCCAAGTAAACAAACACACGTGACTCCCACAGAAGCCTCGAGTCCTCAGGGATCAAGAGACACGACGAAGGTGGAGCAAAATACAGGTGTGTGTCAGGTGTGTGTGTCAGGTGTGTGTGTGTGTCAGGTGTGTGTGTGTGTCAGGTGTGTGTGTGTGTGTGTGTGTGTCAAGGTGTGTGTGTGTGTGTGTGTGTGTCAGGTGTGTGTGTGTGTCAGGTGTGTGTGTGTCAGGTGTGTGTGTGTGTGTGTCAGGTGTGTGTGTGTCAGGTGTGTGTGTGTTCCTCTATCCACTGACTTAGTGATGTTATTTGTGATCATTAACCTGGAAAAAACACCTGAGCCATTAACTTGGGGAACACACCTGGGCACCAACAAAGGTCAAAGGTCATGCTAGGTAGGTCACGCCAAGTCAGGTCATGAGGGACACACACACACACACGGGGGAGAAGATCCTTGGCTAGTCTAAGGATTTCACAGAAGGATTGAAAAAGCTTACCTACGGACCACTCGAGTTCACCTGACCCCTAAATCGCCTGGGTCATATTTATCTTTTTATTTATTTTACTTATTGAATGCTTCTTTAGGGGGTAGGTTAGGTTATGAAAGACAGAACGAAGGAAAGAAAATAGAGAGAGCCACTTAGCCCTACACGTCATCTCCTGGAAGGGTCTCAGCACTAACTTCGTGCCCTGAAGTTCCACATTTTATATTTCCTAAACCGGCAAATTCTGTAGAGAAGAAAATATGAAAATAAAACCAGCGTAGCCTAGTTTTAACCTCTGATTATTTTGTTTCTTTAACCTAACCTAACCTTAAATTAATCTAAGTTTATCTACGTTACTTTAACCTAAACTAACCTACGTTTATCCTACTAACATTAATCTAACCTAAATTTAACTAACAGTATCCAAACTTAGCCTAAATTCTGATACACACACACACACACACACACACACACACACACACACACACACACACAGTAATTACCACCGTGTCACACCTATCCCCAAGAGAACACACCTGGTCGCCACAACACACTTTACCGTAAACCACATCCAAGAATTTCTACCAACCTCTCTCTCTCTCTCTCTCTCTCTCTCTCTCTCTCTCTCTCTCTCTCTCCTCTCTCTCTCTCCTCTCTCACGATACCTCCAAGATCTGGGAAATATACCGACGTCCACAGTTTTTGGCCTGAGAGCTTTCCTTCCCCGAGTGTCGTGAAAGTTTACCGTCGTGCCATACCACCTCTTGCAAATTCTCTCTCACAGTGTGGTGGAAAACTTACCGCTACCACAGAGGATATTGGCAGGTCACTCGAGCTGTGTTTGGCGAACTGATGTTATTGTTGTTGTTGTAATGGGTTGTTATTATTTCTTTACAACAACTAGAGGTCTTTTTTAAGTATGTACAACACACACACACACATACACATATACACACACACACACGCTAGGGAACTTGTTACGTTCCATTAGTGAGTCTCTCTGGGGAAATACTGTCAGGTTTGGCGCTACTTTCACTCTCTGGGGATTTACCGTCACTCAAAGTTGTGGCTGAATGTAGAGGGTTGTGTGGGGTTGTCGGCTCGTCACAACAGCTTCTCTCACTGTTGTAGGTCTCTCAGCTGTTAAAGAAACATTCCAGTTGTTCCTGTATCAGTAAAACCTCCAATAGGTATAGTCCTTTATTTGGAGTTTTTGTTTTTTTTACATATCTAACTAACCTTAACACATATGACTATTAATTCCATATCTAATTATATAAAAATTTCATATCTCTAATCTATAACCTTGACATAACGGACTATACTCTTCCCATATAGATAGTCCATTAAATACAGGTCTTAATGCACACTTTTACCACACACGCACCGATATCGTCTCACTAAACCGCCTTCCCAAGATTCAATAACACCCATACAGACGTAGGATACAATGAACCTCTACTCTGGCAACACTCGCTAAGTCGTTCACTAAGAGGAACCAGCAACCATTTATGTGTGGTGGGGGGGAGGAGGAGGAGGAAAAGCGTGAAGACCGGACGCCCAGCGGTTTATCAAGGATTTCTGGACCTGCCGCCACCTCAGTTACAGGCGCTAGATCCCCGAGAGAGAGAGAGAGAGAGAGAGAGAGAGAGAGAGCTCTACTACTATCCCGTCCGCCACTTTAAGACTGAGACCTTACTGCCACATTGCATCACAATTACCTCACTCACTCACTTTCTGGAAATTGTTCTTGGCTCTATCAAGGCTGAAAGCTTTTTGGATCGTCATCAAATGTATCATGGTGGCGGTCCTCCTCCCGCTGGCCTCGTGGTAGTACTTCTACCGCTGGTCTCGTGGTAGGACTCCTCCCGCTGGTCTCGTGGTGGTGGTGGTCCTCCCGCTGGCCTCGTGGTGGTACTCCTCCTGCTGGTCTCAGTGTGGTACTTCTCCCGCTGGTCTCGTGGTGGTCTTCCGTTAGCCTCGTGGTGAGGTCCTCCTCCCGCTGGTCTCGTGGTGGTCACCTCCTCCACCAGGTCTCGTGGTGAAGTGTCTCGTGGTGAGTCTTCCCGCTGGTCAAGTGGGTAGTACTTCTCCGCTGGTCTCGTGGTGGTCCCTCCCGCTGGTCTCATGTTGGTACTTCTCCCTGTTTCGTGGTGGTCCCTCCTCACAGGTCTCGTGGTGGGAGGTGCCTCAGTGGTCCCGCTGGTCTCGTGGTAGTACTTCTCCCACTGGTCTCCGTGGTCCTCCCCTCCCGCGCTAGCCTCGTGGTGAAATGTCTCGTGGTGGTCTCTTCCCTTCAGTCTCGTGATGAAGTGGTGAAATGACTCGTGGTGGTCCTCCTCCCTCTGGTCTCGTGGTGAAGTGTCTCGTGGTGGTCCTCCCGCTGGCCTCTCACAGGTTTAATGGGACACTGTGCTATGTTAGTCTCTGTAATATGAGTCATTTGAACTCTCAACCTTGTACATGTGACCATTTAAGTGTATACTGAGTCATTCTCTGCCGCACTACACTACACTACACTACACTATGTAATACACTACACTACACTATGCAATACAGTACACTACACTATGTAACACAGTACACTACACTATGTAATACAGTACACTATACTACACTATGCAATACATCACACTACACTACAGTATACAGTACAAAACACTACATCAGACCACAACACACTATAACACCCCATATCACACTACACCACACCATACTACACCATACCACACCACAACACCGAATTTGGCCTGGAAACCTCAAGTGCTATGTGGCAGACCAGGACATATGAGATTGCATACTACTGGGTCAGTCTCTCTCTCTAACGCCGAGCTTCATGCCAGGACCACCTCACACTATGCCCGCTAGTCTCTCTCTCTCTCTCTCTCTCTCTCTCTCTCTCTCTCTCTCTCTCTCTCTCTCTCGGCCGCTGGGTGAGTCAAGTCTTATTCTCACGCTCCATAAGACCACTCTTCCTTCTCTAACATCCTTTCTCAGAGTGATTTAATTTACTCACACCCCGTCCAAGATAATCTCCACTCCCACTCCATCCCCACTCCACGCCCACTCCACGCCCACTCCACGCCCTCTCCACGCCCACTCTCAACAGTTATTTACGGTCGACCTTCTCGTTATGGTCCACACCTCGGTTCATGTTCAAGTGGCCTCAGTTAGCCTTAAATATTTCCTGGATTAAATTAGATTATTATTTATTGTAATTTTTTTTTTTTTTAGTTTTCATCAATTATTTTTATCTTAAATTCTCTCTCTTGTTTTATTCTTTCTCTCGTCTTCCCTTGAACTAATTCTTCTCTCCCTCTTTTGTTCTAGTATTTTTGTTTTTCTTTTGTGTTTGTTCCATACCAGGTGTTGTTGTTGTACTGTAGAGAGTTAGCTGATTAGTGAAACATGCCTGTGAGGTAAGTTGGACTCTTGAACTATTATTGTAATTTCTTTTTTCTCCTCTTTATTCATTTCTCCTTCGCATCCTCTTCTGTCTTGCTCCCATCCTCTTCCTCCTCTCCCTTCTTCTGTTTCTTTCTCCTCCCCCTTTTTTTCCCTCCTTCTACCTCCTCCTCATCCTCTTTCTGCTAACATCTGGACCTCAGTGTAGTTACATTTTCTTTACGACTTACAATAGTTTCCCCTCCCACCTAACCCACCATTTTCCTTACGTCTTATAATAATTCCCCACACACCCCCCTCCCTCCCTTCTCCTCAGCTTTCAGACACGATTAATGTATCTCTCCTCCAAGCTTATTAATAGCAAAAATAGCTACCTTGTGTGGGTTAAGATGTTCCTTTTTTTCAATAGTAACTGGAACAAAAATAGGTGTGTGATATTATTGCCAGTGTGTGTTTTGTGTTTTACTGAGGGAAGGTCTTTTTTATTAATTTGTAATTATTATTTATTTTAAGGTTTGATGTTTTTTCTTTCTTCTTGTTCTTCTTATCACAATTTTTGGGTTTCTCTTATTTATGTATTTTAATTTTTTTGACGTAAATTATCCTCTCATAAGCTTTCCTCTTTTCACCTCACCTCACCTCATGTGCCTTCACCTCACCTCACGTACTCTCACCTCACCTGCCTTCACCTCACCTCACCTACTCTCACCTCACCTGCCTTCACCTCACCTCACCTACTCTCACCTGCCTTCACCTCACCTCTGTCTTCCCTCGCCCAGGACCACCGTGACCTATCTGAAAGTGCCACGGCAGGTTTAATACAGCGAACCACCCGAGCGGAATATGCCAGGGTGGTGTGGTGTGAGAATGTGTGTTGTGTGGGAGAGTGTGGGAATGTGTGGGTGTGTGTGTAGTGTCAGGGGGTGTAGTGTGTGTAAGTGTGGGAGTGTCTGGGTGTTATCAAGTGTTTTAATGTGTGGGTGGAGTGTATGTATTGCGTATATGTCATCCTCCTCTCGCTGCTGTCAACCAAGATAACCAACCAAGATAACTAACCAAGATAACCAACCAAAATAACCAACCAAGATAACCAACCAAGATAACTAACCAATCAACCTCCCCAAACATTGAGCCTTTCCAGGGAGACTTATACCAACACACACGTTCATCACAATCACCACCAAAAAAGAAAAATAACGTTTAACTAAAGGTAATTGATTGTACAAAGTAACTAAATAACTCTCATAGATAATTATACATTCAGATGAAAATGTTCAGTTGTGTTGAATAATAGAATTTATTTTTTTTTAGATAATATTAAGGGATAATTCTTGGTAATAATTCATAAGAACATAAGAAAGTGGGATACTGCAGGAGGCCGACTGGCCCATACAGGGCAGATCCCTTTCACACCCATCCCAGCACTTCCATGTGCCTATCCAACTTCGTCTTGAAGCTCCATAGCGTCCCCGATCCTACTATAGCACTCGGTAGTCTGTTCCACATATCCACAACTCTATTACCAAACCAGTGCTTGCCTATATCCTTTCTGAATCGGAATTTATCTAATTTAAAGCCATTTGTTCTAGTTATTTCGTTATTACTGAGCTTCAGAACATCTTCCATTTTACCCTTGTTAATCCCACTTACCCACTTGTACACCTCTATCATATCTCCCCTAACTCTACGCCTCTCTAATGAATGTAAGCCTAAGCTTTTCAGTCTTTCTTCATATGGAAGGTTTCTAATATTATGGATCATTTTGTCATTCTTCTTTGTACTCTCTCAAAGAATCTATGTCCATTCTATAATAAGGACACCAGAGACTGAACCGCATAGATCCATGTGTGGCCTCACTAATGCTAGGTAAAGTTTCAAGATAACGCCAGCAGTTCTGTTACTCACAGACCTATGTGAACCCAAAGATCCTGTTTGCCTTGTTGCGGGCACTAATACATTGTTTTCTAGGTTTCAAGTCGTTGCTAACAAATACACCTAGATCTTTTCTAAGCTAGGTTTTCTATTTTCGTGTTACCTAGTTTATACTTAACGTTTGTATTCGTCTTCCCTATCTGTAGTACCTTTGCATTTATCAGTATTAAAATTCATTTGCCAGTCTACTGACCACTCATGTAAAGATATCTAGATCTCTTTGAAGGTGTTCAAGTCACTGTCTGAATTTATCCTCTCCCCATTTTGGTATCATCTGCAAATTTACTAATCCTACTAGTTATGCCTAAATCAAGATCATTAATGAATATAACAAACAGCAGAGGGCCTAATACAGATCCTGGGGAACTCCGCTTTTGACCGCACCCCAGTCTGACTTTAATCCATTTATACTGACTCTTTGTTTCCTACCAGTTAACCATGACCTAATCCATTTTAATACTGATCCACCTATTCCACGTGCTTCTACCTTCCTTATCAATCTCTCATGAGGGGACTCTATCGAATGCTTTACTGAAATCTAAATAAATTACATCATATGACTTATCATTATCTACCGCTTCATATACTTCTGAGAAAAAGCTAAGCAAATTTGTGAGACAAGAACGTCCCTGGGTGAACCCGTGCTGAGAAGAATGAATTAAGTTGAATGTTTCAAGGTGGCTTCTGATTTTTGTAGCAATAATTGACTCTAGCAACTTGCCTATGATTGACGTGAGACTAATGGGACGGTAATTTGATGCTATTGATTTATCACCCTTTTTGAAAATCGGAACTACATTTGGTATTTTCTTAACCAGCAGCCAATCTACCTGAGGAATAGAATGTGTGTGTGTGTGTGTCTGTGTGTGTGTGTGTGTGTGGGTGGGTGGGACAGGGAACTGAGTAAGATTCCCAGAAATTCAATCAGACGAGGATCATTTAGACAAGTTGGATTACGTCAACAGTTGTTCCACAGGTATTAATTAGTACAGGTGAGTGAGGGGGAAAGTACAATACAGGTGTGATAGTTACTTTCCATTACCTCGACTTTCACACCTACGTAAATGTTCCTCTGGGTTAGGTTAGGTTAGGTCAGGTCAGGTCGTGGTTTGTGTTGGTCTTGGTAATGTTGTCACCCTCAGCTTGTTTGTATCGTGTCTATCTCTCGTTCGCTTATTTTCTCTGTGTATCTCTACCTTGACCTGACTCATGTATTTGGCACCTCTTACAATGGCACTCTTCATCTTAACTGGCACTTATTTTCACACACCCGAATTGGCACTAATGACTTGTGTTTCAACTCACTGTGCCAACACTCTATCTGGCACTACACAGGTATCAGGTGTCATTGATGTTCATTACCCCGGCAGGTAACTCAGGTGTGGGAAGCGGTGATCAAAGTCAAGCGAAGGTCAGGTGTAAACTCAGGTGTTGCGGCCTTAATAGTCACCACACCTGTCCGATGCTATTCTCTCTTACATAACAATTGTATGACTCTAATGGGGCTGTTAATGATGCTGGAATAATGGCAATGTTAATACAATATGATGATGATGATGATATAATGATAAAACAACAAGAACAATAACAACAACAACAATTACAATTAACTAGGGACCTTTTCGATCACCTTGTATATTACATGTAGATAACAGTGCAATTATGTGTTTAGTTAATTACAGCAAAAGATGGAAGATAAAACTACATCACTGCAGGGAAAGTACAGGCAGTGACCGACCTCCACACACGTACAGGCAGTGACCGACCTCCACACACGTACAGGCAGTGACCGACCTCCACACACATACAGTCAGTGACCGACCTCCACACATGTACAGACAGACAGTGACCGACCTCCACACACGTACAGGCAGTGACCGACCTCCACACACGTACAGACAGTGACTGACTCCTCCACACACGTACAGACAGTGACTGACCTCCACACACGTACAGGCAGTGACCGACCTCCACACACATACAGTCAGTGACCGACCTCCACACATGTACAGACAGACAGTGACCGACCTCCACACACGTACAGACAGTGACCGACCTCCACACACGTACAGACAGTGACCGACCTCCACACACGTACAGACAGTGACCGACCTCCACACACGTACAGACAGTGACCGACCTCCACACACGAGCTTGTCTGCGTATGTCACAACAACTGCTGACAGGTGTAAGGAGAGGTGTTGGTGTGAGGCCAAGTTGTAACAATCTGCATCACCTCAAGCACATAACTGAGGTCGGCTGAGAGAAGGAGGAGGAGGAGAGAGGGAGGTATGACATGACTGTGGTAGGAGGAGGAGAGGTAGGAGGAGGAAGCATTGTCTGAATAGTTGCAACACTTGGGGCCATTTGTAATCTCAAGTTCGAGGGATTTAGAGCCTAGATCACTCTATTCATTGGCCTTTTCTGAGCTCCCATTGTTTCTCATATGACCTAACCAAGCCTAACCTAACCTAAACCTAAACCTAAACCTGGTGGCTGCTGTAGCGCTGTAGATATTCCCGTCACTTAGTTCCTGGTGATTACAATTCCTCCCAACACGTTACTACATCTATGGGACAAATTTAGTTAGGTTAAGAATTTACAGGTATACGTTCTCTAAATGACATTAATTAACGGGGTAATGACATTATCACCTGACGCCCTATCACCCAGGTAACAGATAGAGTTTATATTGTAATGGATCTTGGGGTGTGCAGTGGCAGAGTGGGGAGAGATAGAGAGAGAGAGAGAGAGAGAGACAGAGACAGAAAGAGAGGTTGGAGACAGAGAGTTAGAGAGAGGGAAAAAAGAGAGAGAGAGGAAGAGAAAGACAAACAGACAACAATTATTAATGCGACCTCAGAACTTGATAGACTAAATTTCATACGTTCATCAGGTGTTTTTTTTATTGTTAATTTTTTTTTAATTCTAAACTGAATACAATGTTATGTAGATTTTCTTCCGTAGATGTTGTAGTTGTTGTTGTCTGGCGGTGAGAGGGAGGTGGTCGTGCTGTAGAGAGGTCGTAGATGGGGTAGTAGAGGGAGGTGGTCGTACTGTAGAGAGGTCGTACATGGGGTAGTAGAGGGAGGTAGTCGTACTGTAGAGAGGTCGTAGATGGGGTAGTAGAGGGAGGTAGTCGTACTGTAGAGAGGTCGTGATGGTCGTAGAGGGAGGTGGTCGTTACAGGGGGGTCGTGGAGATAGCAGTAGGTGTTAATTTTTCATTGTAGTGAAAGGCTAAGTCGGTGACCTGAGCCAAGCTTGTGAAGGTCAGGCAGTGTGACTTCTGCTTTGACCTCACCACACACACACACACACACACACACACACACACACACACACTCAAAACATATAGCATATATTCATTGTGAAATTACTACGTCACCATTTTACAGTACATAAGAACATAAGAAAATAAGGAGTCTGCAATAGGCTGGTTGGCCTGTGCATGGCAGCTCACTTACTACAAAGTTGCTAAGCTTGTTCCACTCGTCCACCACCCTATTTGTGAACCAGTTTTCCTATCTCCTCTCCTAAACCTAAACTTATCCAACTTAAATCCGTTGCTCCGAGTCCCATCCTGCTCGGATATTATAAGAACTTCATCTATATCTCCTTTATTGATTCCTTTCACCCACTTAAATACTTCCTATCATATCTCCCCGCACTCTTCGTCTTTCTAGGAATGCAAGGGCTTTTTAGCCTATCCTGATATGGAAGGTTTCTAAGTCCCGGAACTTTCGTCATTCTTCGCTGCACCGACTCTAGTGAATTTATATCCATTCTATAATAAGGGCACCAGAACTGAACTGCATAATCGAGGTGCGGCCTGACTAGCGCAAGATATAGTTGCAATAAGACCTCTGCACTCTTGTTACTTACACTTCTAGATATAAAACCCAATACTCTGTTTGCCTTATTTCGAACATTAACAATGACGTCACTAATTTGGGAACAGAATGACGTCACTAATTTGGGAGCACAGGAACAATGACGTCACTAATTTTGGAGCACGAGAACAATGACGTCACTAACTTTGGAGCACGAGAACAATGACGTCACTAACTTTGGAGCACGGGAACAATGACGTCACCCTATTCAAGGCCAGCCGCTAGTTTCTCACCGTTAATTATAGAACAAACAGCAGGTAGAATAATCCTTGTTTGCACACGTTCAGGTGCTCCTCTGTCAACCTGTGTATATGGAGGCCATTAGGTCACCTGTGTTTACTTTGTGATTATATTAGCGTTCTCCTCTCCTCCTCCTCCTCCTCCCTCCTCCTCCCTCCTCCTACCTCCTCCTCCTCTACCTCCCTCCTCCTCCTCCTCCTCTCCTCCTCCTTCTTCTCCTCCCCTCTCTTTCTTGTGGGACACGTGGTTCACATCTTCCAGTAAAGATCTTTCTTAACCTCCCCTCCCTCCTCCTCCTCTCTCTCCTCCTCCTCCCTACCTCCTCCCTCCTCCTCCCTCCCTCCTCCTCCTCTACTCTCTCTCCTCTCCTACTCTCCTCTACCTCCCCTCCTCCTCCTCCCTACCTCTCCTCCCTCCTCCTCCCTACCTCCTCCCCCTCCTCCTCCCCTACCTCCCTCCTCCTCCTACCTCCTCCCCCCTCCCTCCTACCTCCTCCTCCTCCTCCTCCTACCTCCCCTCCTCACGGTGAGTCCTAACGTATACTGACTCACATCAATAAACAACAACACAATTCTCCCATCCACGTCAACACAAACCTTAACCATTCATAGTTCAAGACAACACTGTGTTTCTGCCAGGATCCTCTCTTACATGGTCCAGTGTTTCATTATGGATCTGTGCTAGTGTCCGACTGTATGTTTTGTCATGCAACCTTTCCACAGTTTCTTGAGGTCATTTTGTATTTTTCACCTGAGAGAGAGAGAGAGAGAGAGACCGTCATCCCTCGCTGTGTCCCAATTGACCAGTGCGTCAGGAAATGGTCACTGTACTGTAAACATCGGCTACAGGGGATGGTGAAGGGGAGAGGGGAAGGGTGTTGATGGGGAGGGAAGGAAGGAGAGAGAGGATGGGAGGAAGAAGGGATGTTGAGGGGAGGGAAGGAAGAGAGAGAATGAAAGAGAAGGAGATAAGGGATGTTGAGAGGAAAATGGAAGGAGAGGGAAGGGAAGAAGAGAGGGAATGGGTTTTTGAAGTAGAGTGGAAAGGGGTTATTGAAAGGAAGAGAAAGGAAGAGGAGAGGGACAGGGGATAGAGGAAAAGAGGTGATGGGGGAAAAGTCATAAAATTTTACCGCCACGCTTGGAATTTACGATTACCTACCATACAGTCTTATGTAACTCTCTCTCTCTCTCTCTCTCTCTCTCTCTCTCTCTCTCTCTCTCTCTCTCCTTATCTCTAATGTCCAAAGCCTCATTAGATGGTCGAGTGACGCGCCATGAAGGTTTTTCTAGTCATGACCACTAGACGATGAATAATGTGTGTGTGTGTGTGTGTGTGTGTGTGTGTGTGTGTGTGTGTGTGTGTGTAGGTTTAAGCCAACACAATAACCAATACAACTTAACAATACTCACCTATAAAACCAACCTTCATAAAACATAATCTACAAAATATCTCAAAATCCCTCACCTGAAATTACCACCTTTAGTGAAATACCTGGGCTTAATTTACGAGCCAACACACCTGTAGTATACAAGGTGATAAATAAACATAAGCATACTTAACCTTCCCAAAAGATACCCCGTCAGTGATTTAGAGGCATATTACTGAATGATTTAAAACCTTGATATACAGTAAATAACAAAAAAACAACTATCCATACAAAAATTAACTTCATATGACACAACGGACGAAAGATTTTTGACAACCCTACCGAGACAACGGGAGTCATAGTGTTCATTCTGCAATTCATCAATCACCCCCAGTAGAGATAATTTTTTTTAAAGCATACGAGAAGGGAACTTTATACAATGGGACAAGAACAATTAGAAATTATGAACTATTTTTTTTCTTCGTTGGTAACTGTCAACACATAGCCTTTAGTAGGTTGTAAACACGCATGATACCTCCCCCCCCAACCCGACCCCTTCCCCCTCGACCCTTCCCCCTTCCCTTCCCTTCCCCTTCCTATGCTTTTGGTGTTGAAGTTTTATTTACCCGTTGGTGTGCTGTATGTATGTATGTCGTGTCTTAACTGAGAATAAAATAAAATGTATTTCTCGGTTGTGTTCCACTAAAAATGTCGTGACAGACAAACATATAGAATGATATCACCTGTTGTTGTGTTACCATGGAGGTGGTAATGTTGGGATGGGTATGTTAAGTCGTCTTTGGTTTGGTTGGTTTTGGTTTGGTTTGGTTGGTTTTTGTTTGGTTGGGTTTGGCTTGGTTGGGTTTGGTTGGGTTGGGTTGTTTGGTTGGGTTATTCTATTATAATGTTGGAAATATATTTTTTTAAAGTTTAGGAAAAAACACTGACAAATTCCTCGGACTCGTTTCTTGTGGTATATGGATGATTTTTATTTATTTATTTATTTGTTTGTTTGTTTGTTTGTTAGCATTTCTCTGTTATTATGTAAGTATTATGTCACGAATGGCAGAATTTCTTTCCTGGGTTCATGATTCCTTGACTTGAAATACCAAAAATATCGAATTTTTATCAATTTTATCGCCTGATATTCTTCATCAATAAATAATATTAGTCAGGGTTATTTTTCTTACTTATTTTATAACGTATTTTATATATATACAGTATCTTATGTTCAATATAAACTAGAGCTATAATCTTCCTCAGCTACAAAATCCATCTTACAAAATATCACCATCGACCAGGAACGCAAAACACAGTGACGGATACATCTACCGACTTCTTTCATCATTTTCCGCTAGAGAACTCCCGTCTTGGGCCACTCCATGTCGCTGGGCCCAGAAGTGTGCATCACCCACTTGCCAATCCAAGATACCAGATGCCATTTGCGAGTCGAGAATAAATCCGGGTTATATTGAGGTCATGATACACGAATCCGCCTGTGTATGTCCCCGGAGGCAGAACGTACACTGACTTGGAAACATGAGGTGAATTTTATAGTTTGTGATGTTACGTCTCTAAGGCTCCCACAGAGAACTACGATGTGTTTACTGAAGCTTAGTTTCTGTGTTAAATCTTTATCAGAATGGAAGATTGACAGCCATGAACTTTTATACCTGTGTGATCACCTGTAGAGAGAGATGAAAGTTAGGTCTTGACTGAAGGCTCCACGGATATGGATTTATTGTAGAGGTACAGTGAGAGTATATGACAGGTGTTTTGATATTGGAAACTGGAAAACATTCAACTGGAAACTGTAAAAACAACAACTGGAAACTTAAAAAAAAACTGGAATTTGGAAAAACAACAACTGGAAACTGGAGAAATGATAACTGGAAAAACAACAACTGAAAACTGTAAAACAACAACTGGAAACTGTAAAACAACAACTGGAAACTGGAAAATTTATAACTGGAAAAACAACAACTAGAAACTGGAAAAAACATTCAACTAAAAACAGGAAAAAACAACAAATGGAAACTCGAAAAAAAAACATTCAACTGGAAACTGGAAAAACAGCAACTGGGAACTGAAAAAGCATTTAACTGGAAACTGGAAAATGATAACTGGAAAAACAACACCTGGAAACTGGAAAAAATGGAAAATACTAAAATAAAATACAATATCTAGAACGTGCAAAAATAACAGCTTCAAACTTTAAAAAAAATAAAGATTACTGGAATAACTGTAGCAGGAGAGAGAGAGAGAGAGAGAGAGAGGGGAAGAGAAACCCACAAAGCTAACCTAACCTAACCTAACCAAACCTAGTAACCTAACTTAACCTCTCCTCCCAGCCGTGACTTATCGAGCCATAACATAAATATAAATAGTGTTGTGTAGTGTAAGCTGAAGACTCATCCCATCTCTTCAACACACACGACTGCCAAATAATACCATGGTTAGTTGTTTTGCTTTATTGGTCTCTTGTGTTCTATATGAATCTCTCTCTCTCTCTCTCTCTCTCTCTCTGTATAATGCGTGAGATTTTTCTTAAAATTATGATGGTGGTGGTGGTGGTAGTGATGGTCGTGGTGGTGGTAGTGGTGCGGTGGTGGTGGTAGTGGTGGTTGGCGGTAATGGTGGTGGCGGTAATGGTGGTGGCAGTAGTGGTGGTGGCAGTGGTAGTGGTGGTGGGAGCGTGTGGGTGACTATTGTAGACTGTCTCAGACACCTAAACACAATTTCTTCTTTTATATTTTGTTGTATTTCAGCGTAACTTGAGAGAAGAGAGAGTAAACTTTTTAACAGGGACAGACAAACACCCTACTAACAAGCACGGCCACAACAGGTGCAAGGTGAGCCAAGGAGAATACTTGCTGGAGTGAGATTGAGAGCTGAGGAGGTGTGAGTTTACCGGTCTCTCTCTCTCCCTCTCTCCCTTAGAGATGTGTGTTATAGACTGCAGTAAAATTATATTTCCTTAGGGATTAGGATAGGGAGAAATCTTGTTTATAAAATCCGATTTCCCCTAAAACCAATTTTTACTAAAACCGAATTTCCCCTTAAACCCGATTTCCACTAAAACCAATTTTCCCCAAAAACCAATTTCCCTTAACACCGAGTCTTTTCATTATCTCTCCTCTGGACTGTCTCTCTGGGGTCCAAACACGTTAACACTGAGAGACAAAGATAAAAGCTGAAAATTCATTGAATAAAGGAAGCATTGTCCTCGTCAGCTCTAGTGACTGTGTTGGTCAAGTGGAGTGGAGTGGTGTGGTGGAGTGGGAGGTTGTGTTGGTGGTGGTAGGGAGTGGTATTAGTGGTGTTAAGACATCAGCGCCAACATACCTCACTACAGTGTCTACAAAACACAATACAGTATTACACGAAAAAAAACTCAAATATCCAATACGTGAATACAAAAAAATACAAAATAATATCCCGGCCATGTAATTATTTTCACTGACCTAACAAGTACACTGTGTTATGTTCACCGTGGGAAGTTTATAACGTCATGAATGTACTTTAAATCGGTGTTACTGAAGGGGTCTGGATATGTAGTCTGATTTATAGGAATATAATTATGTGTTTATATAAATTTTCTAATCAGGTGTTCACTGTAGGTATTATTATTATTATTATTATTATTATTTACCTTAATTAAATACTGTCCCAACCTTACCTGTACATAATTAACATAAAAATCTAAGGTAAACAAACCCTAGGGAGGAGGTGGGGAGGGGTAGGGGAGGGGTGAGGGTGCAGGGAGGGAGTGGGGAGGGATGAGGTGCGGGGGAGGGTGGGGGAGGGGTGAGGTGCGGGGAGGGGTAAGGGGTGAGGGGAACAGTCTACCTCCCATCCGTCAACTGAAGGATTTGCGTCACTGGCCAATTTCCTGGAGCCGCTAAAGTAATGGATTGTTATAACACACCTGTCTGGTCTGTTTACAGGTGTGAGGTGTGTAGTGGTGTATATCATTAGAGGTTTGGTGTAAGGTGTGTTTTGTGAGGGTTACCTGAAGATTAACCACCCTTAACCTAACCCTAACCTAACCTAACCTCTCTCTCTCACACACGCACACACACCATTCACTAACTTCTCTTCACAATGAAACAAAACTCGACCTAAAGTTACAAAATAAAACACGACAAAATAACCTGTTCTTGTTTGTTGTTGTTGACAGCTGCTCGGTCTGGGTTGTGAGAGAAAACCTGACACATGATTGTTTATCGATGACGTCACGGTTCACCCTGGATAGCTAAAAAAGATGGTTGATGGTGTTATTTAGGGTGATTATGACTGCAACATGTTATCACTACCACAGCAACACTAACAACACCAACACAACACCACTACCACAACACTATCACACCACAACTACCACCACACTATCACCACACAACACCACCACCACAACACTATCACCACCACAACACCACCACCACAACACTATCACCACCACAACACTATCACCACAACAACACCACCACCACCACCACAACACTATCACCACAACAACACCACCACCACAACACTATATCACCACCACAACACTACCACCACCACAACACTATCACCACACAACACTATCACCACAACAACACTATCACCACCACAACACTATCACCACAACAACACTTCACCACCAAACACCATCACCACCACAACACCACCACCACAACACTATCACCACCACAACACTATCCCACACACCACCACCACAACACTATCACCACCACAACACCACCACCACAACACTATTACCACCACAACACCACCACAACACCACCACAACACTATCACCACCACAACACCACCACCACAACACTATCACCACAACAACACTATCACCACCCACAACACCATCACCACCACAACACTATCACCACCACAACACCACCACCACAACACCACCACCACAACACTATTACCACCACAACACCACCACAACACCACCACAACACTATCACCACCACAACACCACCACCACAACACTATCACCACCACAACACCACCACCACACTATTACCACCACAACACCACCACAACACCACCACAACACTATCACCACCACAACACCACCACCACAACACTATCACCACCACAACACCACCACCACAACACTATTACCACCACAACACCACCACAACACCACCACAACACCACCACCACAACACTATCACCACAACAACACTATCACCACCACAACACCATCACCACCACAACACTATCACCACCACAACACCACCACCACAACACCACCACCACAACACTGTACCACCACAACACTTACCACCACAACACCACCAACACAACACCACCACCACAACACTATCACCACCACAACACCACCACCACAACACTATCACCACCACCACAACACTACCACCACAACACTATACCACCACAACACCACCAACACAACACCACCACCACCACAACACTATCACCACCACAACACCACCACCCACAACACTATCACCACAACACCACCACCACAACACCACCACCACAACACCACCACCACAACACCACCACCACAACACTATCACCACCACACCACCACCACCACAACACTATCACCACAACAACACCACCACCACAACACTATCACCACCACAACACCACACAACACCACCACCACCACTATCACCACCACAACACTATCACCACCACAAAAACAACCCTCCCCCACCATCACAACAAACTCTGAACCTGGCCTCATAAAGACTCAACCTTAACACCGGGTTATAAACGTGCACAGGTGTCATTAAAACCTCCCCGTGTTGGTGAGTTAATGAATGACACAGGTATACAGGTAACAGCTTGGAAGGTATTTAGTTTTATTTATTTATTTTTTATTTTTCCCCCGATGTATAAAGTCAAATAATTTCCTGGGGTAGGGTGATGATGGCCTAGTGGCGTGTGCTGGTGCAGTAGCTTATAGGTCTGGTGGTGGTGGTGATGATGAAGGAACAGGCGTGGTGAAAGGCGCTCATTGCTGTTGCTAGTTCTGCTACTACTAACCCTCCTCCTCCTTCTCTTCCTCCACCTCCCTTCCCCCGCCCACGCCTCCACTCCTCCCCCACCTCCACAACCCCCGCCCGCCCCCTCCTCCCCCCACAACCCCTGCTAGTTATGGGTGTTGCTGATTGTGATGAATGACTCGACATCTTGATATTTCGATGTAATTGTAGTAATTTAGCGGTGTGTGTGTGTGTGGTGTTGTGTGTGTGTCGTAAGGAGGTTTAATTAGGTTAGGTTAGGTTAGGTTAGGTTTGGTTAGGTGTTGTTCTGCCCTCCGTCACAGTACTCTTGTAGGATCCCCAGTAAACCCCAACTAGGACCTCCAAGTAGGACCTCCAAGTAGGACCCCCCAGGAGGACCCAGGCCAACACCACCTCGGGCATCTCACCACTTCCCCGCGACAGTTCCTCCCGGCTTCGGTTTTTGCCAGTAACCGTCTCCTCCTCCCTCTCCTATTTCCTTGATACGTTCATGGCCGCCCTTTCATGTCGTGCATGAAAGGGTCTCCAGCTTACACGCCTTTCAAAACCGCCCAACCAGGCTTTGTGCCCTCTCCGCCAGGCGTACCAACGACGGGTCGGTCACTGAGACGACTTGGTGGCCGTTTCCTACTCTGGCGATGGTGGGAGGGAAAAAAATGTATCAGCAGGGGATTTTTTTTCCTCGTATATTTCTCTTATTTCCCTAAAAAACGGGAATAAATAGTATAAACCAACATATGTATTTTGTTATTCTAAATATATCAACGACTCGAATTGAAATATGTTCCTAATCATTTATTTTGTTTTAATTTCCAAGAAGAGGAAAGACTAATAGACACGTTAAGAGATATAGTTATTCCATCTCTCGTCGGGTTCTATATCCACGTTTACCGAGGTCTTTTGTTGATGTTTATACAATGTACGCAAGAGCGCTCCGGAATACTTGATGAAGATGATAACAAACACACGCAAACACACGCAAACACACTCACACACACACACACACACACACACAGCGAGAGATATAGAGACAGAAAGATGTAAGAGAAGGTAATAGAATGGGGAGAGAGAAAGAAAGTGGGGAGAAAGAAAGAAATACAAAGAAGAGAGGTGCCCCAAAAAAACCCAGCACCGAGCAAACACTTAACACTTGTCATTATTCAACTCAAGATAACATACAACACAGAGACTACAATATCATCATCATTTCATCTTGACAACACAATACCGGACCCACATAACTTTCTACCTAAATCACACCCCCCTCCCCTACATGACCATCCACAGGTAACAACTCTACACACACCTGGAGAATAAATATCACCTGTGTTTGTTGTTAACGGTGAGCAGAGAGAAGCATCCTGGACCGCCTCTTGTGATGTCTACACTAGGAGGGGCTTTTAAGGTACTGCGTTGCTCCTTTTATGCCTTTCATGACGACGAACATTACACGTCAAAATGTTACATGGGGAGTCGTGTGTGTGTGTCATATATAAACCTCGAAGACCTGTCCAAAAGTCGACATGGCAAGAAATTCTGGTATCAAAGAACACACACACACACACACACACACACACACACACATAGGCACTAATCAACCACAAAAGCCTTACAAGACATTCATAGCTATGTGTCAGGGCAGGGAACAGCCACTAGGGAGCTTTACTAGATCACCACCAACCAAGACTCGTGCGGTAATGTGTAGGAAAGTTCATATATATTTTTACCCCCTAAAAGCTGCAGCTGCGAGTTGTGGCGATGACGTCTTGTGTATCATAATGTAACGCAAGAGAGGCGGATAGGCAAGGGCTTGAATGCTGCTCTCTCCTGTGTGACCGTCAGGAGACACACACACACACACACACACACCTATTGATCCAGCAGCGGTATGTCGCCTCAACAGGAATTCAACTTAACATTTGCCTTCAGTAAACATACACACTTACTAATGCCTCTTGTGATCAGAGGCCCATAACTTCCGCCACGTGAGACATACTTTTCACCCCTAAGAATAATACTTTTCACCCCAAGGCTAATACCCCCCCCCCGTGAGAACAAAAAAGATTCATTATGTTAAAAATACACAGAGGTAATACACTCACATACACTCACCTGTTACACTTATACAGAATGACTTTACTATATATCCTAAAGAGATTTCAAAGTGAGTATAGGGATCTAATAGACTTAGATACGCTTTAAAGGTCGGTGTGGATATAGCAATATACTAAAATGGCAGCTCCATCCAAAATACGATCCGGAAAGTCCCTCAGGTAATGAAGGTAGACAGGTAATTAATTAAAAGGTAACATGCATCTGTTACCATTACCTTACTGTTTGTGTTACCGTTTATAACAGGTTAATAGATGATGTTACAGAGGTAAACAGACGAAAAATATCCATCCACCGCCAGACTTAATTAAAACATCGTCCCTAAAGGGTTAAATCATCGTACTCAAAGGGTTAAATCATCATCCTCAAAGGGTTAAACCATCATCCTCAAAGGGTTAAATCATCGTCCTCAAAGGTTTAAACCATCGTCCTCAAAGGTTTAAACCATCGTCCTCAAAGGTTTAAATCATCGTTCTCAAAAGGTTAAACCATCGTCCTCAAAAGGTTAAACCATCGTCCTCAAAGGGTTAAATCATCGTCTTCAAAGGGTTAAACCATCGTTCTCAAAAGGTTGAACCATCGTCCTCAAAAGGTTAAACCATCGTCCTCAAAGGGTTAAACCATCGTTCTCAAAAGGTTAAACCATCGTCCCTAAAGGGTTAAATCATCATCCTCAAAGGGTTAAATCATCGTTCTCAAAAGGTTAAACCATCGTCCTCAAAAGGTTAAACCATCATCCTCAAAAGGTTAAATCATCATCCTCAAAGGGTAAAATCATCGTCCTCAAAGTGTTAAACCATCGTTCTCAAAAGGCTAACCCCCTCGCCCCTTCCCAGACCTTCGTTCATCCTGTGGAAACTAAAAGGAATTGATCCACTAAAGGCACACACATTCAACTCAGGTACTTACCCCGCCTCCATAAGAACTGTTGATGAAGACTGATGGTGGTCGCCGCGTCTCTCTCTCTACCTGGCTGTGTCGGCGGCAGCTGAGGTAACTGACCCGTGGGTAGATGCTGTCATTAACGTCTTGTGTACCTGCGCTTATTGACCTGTGAGTAACTACGGTCATTGATCTTCTGTAGCTGTGGTTATTGGCCTCTGTAGCTGTAGTTATTGGCCTCTGTAGCTGTAGTTATTGGCCTCTGTAGCTGTGGTTATTGTCCTCTGTAGCTGTGGTTATTGTCCTCTGTAGCTGTGGTTATTGACCTCTGTAGCTGTGGTTATTGACCTCTGTAGCTGTGGTTATTGACCTCTGTAGCTGTGGTTATTGTCCTCTGTAGCTGTGGTTATTGACCTCTGTAGCTGTGGTTATTGACCTCTGTAGCTGTGGTTGTGTCTGTGTTGTGTCCTCTGTAGCTGTGGTTATTGACCTCTGTAGCTGTGGTTATTGACCTCTGTAGCTGTGGTTATTGGCCTCTGTAGCTGTGGTTATTGTCTGTAGCTGTGGTTACCTCTGTGGCTGTGGTTATTGACTGTGGCTGTATCTGTAGCTGTGGTTATTGGCCTCTGTAGCTGTAGGTTGTGGCCTCTGTAGCTGTAGTTATTGGCCTCTGTAGCTTGACCTCTGTAGCTGTGATTATTGACCTCTGTAGCTGTGGTTATTGGCCTCTGTAGCTGTGGTTATTGACCTCTGTAGCTGTGGTTGTGGCCTCTGTACCCCTCTGTAGCTGTGGTTACCTCTGTATCTGTGGTTAGGCTTGACCCTCTGTATCTGTGGTTATTGACCTCTGGTTATTGACCTCTGCAGCTGTGCTTATTGACCTCTAGCTGTGGTTATTGACTTGGTAGCTCTTATTGTTGACCTCTGTATCTGTGGTTATTGACCTCTAGTGGTTATTGACCTCTGCAGCTGTGCTTATTGACCTCTATAGCTGTGGTTATTGACTTGGTAGCTCTTATTGTTGACCTCTGTATCTGTGGTTATTGACCTCTAGTGGTTCTGTAGCTGTAGTTATTGGCCTCTATAGCTGTGGTTATTGACTTGGTAGCTCTTATTGTTGACCTCTGTAGCTGTGGTTATTGACCTCTGCCTGTGCCTCCTGCTGTGGTTATTGACCTCTATAGCTGTGGTTATTGACTTGGTAGCTCTTATTGTTTACCTCTGTGGCTGTGGTTATTGACCTCTGTAGCTCTCCTCTGTAGCTGGTGCTCTTCCGTTTCAACAAAGTAAAAAAAAGTCCCCAAGACAAAGAGCATTATATATCACCTTTTGTTTCACTGATGACAAAAGAAAATCGTTAATAAATAAACAAATAAGTGTAGACGCAAAACAAACACACTGGCGAGGTATTAATGACACCCCTTCTGTTCCCTGCGACGTAAATATCTTTCTGACATACACACACACACACACACACACACACACACACACACACACACACACACACACTCCTATATGAATTATATACCGTAACCTTTTTAACGTGTTCATAGAGCGGTACTTAACGAATAGGTACACAAAGGGAGATCTCTCAGTTTGTATAGTTACCTGTCCTCAGTACACGTTTCACAGGTGGGAGGGTAGGGGGGGGGTGTATGGTCCTAAACTACAGTTAATATTAATGGTACAGAATATTTTACAGTAGCTGACGTAATAAAATATGTCCACTCATTACTGAAAATCATGAGATATATATTTCTAACTTGTATATTGATTTCCTTACCCACCTTCATTACAGGGCCCAGACCACCACCAAACACCTTTGTAATATTTTATACCAACAGGAAAATTTACACAATCCACCGCTGGTTCCTTGGCCCTTCTTATTCTGAGATCTTGATATCATATTTCGAATCAGTAATGAGTTATGAATTACGAGCTGTGAGTTATGATTTATGAGTTACGAGTTATGAGTTATAAGTTATTAGCTATGAGTTACGAGTTATGAGCTATGAGTTACGAGTTACGAGTTATGATTTATGAGTTACGAGTTATGAGCTATGAGTTAGATTTTGGTCTTATGTGAAATAATTAGTGTTGTAATATTATTTGTTAAAGAATGATATTAACTGGATAGTCTCTGATAGTCGTGTGGATTAATAAGTATGTATGTATGTATGTATGTATGTATGTATATATGTATGTATGTATGTATGTATGTATGTATGTATATATGTATGTATGTATGTATGAATGTATGTGAAATACACCTTGGCCCTTAGCAGAATTTGACTCGTAAATAATAATAATAATAATAATAATAATAATAATAATAATAATAATAATAATAATAATAATACAATTACTAACATATTTACAACAACAACAGTACAGTCAAACCTCCATATAACGGACTTCTCTCTCCATAGAGTCCGTTAGATGGGGGTTTCACATCTAACGGACTCTCGATATAACGGACTTTCATCAGATGGAGATTATATATTCAACAGACCCTCGATATAACGGACTTAATCCTCTTCATTTAGTCCGTTAAATAGAAGAGGTTTCACTGTATCGGATTGAGGGCGCTACCAAATGCGGGTTGAGTGCATGTTACTCTCACACCAACAAAACAATTCTTATTTTAATGCATTAACGTTGTACCTCTCGACAACTAAGTGATTAAAAACTTTTTTCTCTTAGTGCAAAACACTTCCCTTAAGGTGGCCGCCTCACTCAACACCAGAATACCATATTAATCAGAATACAGAAATAAACTTTAAAATATAGAACTTGTATCGTTACTTGTTATTAGGTTTTATTAATTATTTATTATTGATAATTTTTTTTTACTGATTATTTTTGGTTGCTGTGTTATTTCTTGATTCATTATATAACGTCTATAACTTGACCAGATGTTAGTATAATTATCAATCATCAGATACTCATCCTCTAAATCATTTACAGACAGGAGAAGGAGAGGAAGGCAAAGAAGAAGAGGAGCGGGAGGAGGAGGGCCAGGAGGGGGAGGAGGACGACCGGGAGGAGGAGGAGGAGGAGGAAGAGAAAGGAAGGCAACCAACAAAACAATAATTAAACCTAAATTCTTGGTCACAACATAAAGATCTTCAACACACAAGAACAGTGACAGAAAATTCCTCCCTAAGGCAATACCGATGAAGAGAGAATGGAAGAAGGAGAACACAAGGGGGAATAAATATGGTAATAGAGAATGTCCCTTATGAATGATGGGAACAAGACAGACGAGATAAAGACGAGAATAACAACAGGGATAGTGTGTGTGTGTGTGTGTGTGTGTGTTAGGACTATAGTGAGGCGGGAATTAATGTATACAATTGGGGTCAGGAATTAAATGTATTCCAATTAGATAACAATTAGATAAACGCTAATGGGGAGAGAATTATTTTGTATTAGCTGGGAAGGAATTAATTGAATATTGAAGGGGAGGAAATTAATTGCTGTTACTGGACCAAAATACCAGTTAATGGAGCTGTAATGAATTATATCTTAGTGGCGTAGGAAGCGTATTCGGGTGTCTAATGAAGCTTCCAACTAATTATTATTTTTCTTTCTCACAGGTGATTTAAAACAGCTCTTGGAGGGACATTAGCACAACATATCTCAGGTAGGTCTAAGTTAGCATTTTCATTGATTATCGTTTAATTCATCAGCTAAGTCTGGAGTCCTTGGCGTCCCATAACAGTTTTAAAGGAATGTTATGTTTTTCCTCTTATCAATGAGTCAACGTGATGTCCCCCACTCGTTCACGGGGCGGATGTCGGACCCATTCCTCATCCTTATCGTCGTTGTGGTCGCCTGTGTGTCGCCGCTCCCTGTATGAAAGTCTCGCCATGAAAAGTTCTTGCTACACTGAGATGAATGACCCTCACCATGTTGTCATAGTTTCATTATCCTGCTTTACAGGCTATTAGATAATCTGCTTAATGTTTTGGAGGCGTCATGTCCTCTATATCTGCTGTTGATTCGTCAAACAGGTCTCGGCCCAAATTGGTAACAACCTAACCAAACCATTGGGATTGGAGCTTAGTAATACCTGGTCCCAATCCCAGTAAGTATTAATTCCATTGGATCCCAAATTTAATGGGCTCCAACCGTAATTCCGAGGACGGTAATGGCTCAGGGGCGATTAGGATTAAGGTCTTTTTTGACAAAGAACTATTTTTTGATCTTGAAATTATCAGCATTGACCGTCACAGCTCGTCATCAGAGACCAGTGTGATCGGTGAGTTGGGTCTCCGTGTTAGATGTGTGGGAACGTCCTCACACCTCGGGAGCATTAGACCACCTCCTCGTGCTTCAAGAACATCAAAGTATTTTTCAATGTAATTTTTAGGGATGCCACGTTCTTCTAAGCATGTCATCAAACACCAATTTCTTCTAAGTTTTATGAAGGTAGAAAATCATTCGTTGTACTGTGTTGGGGACGCCTTTCCTTGTTGACTGGCATTATTTTGTTGTCTCAGTATTCCTCCCGGGGATATATAGCAATGAGACTGTCCACCGTCTGTCCGTCCGTCTGTCCGTCCGTTCTTCTGTGATAAAGCATAAATTATGGCAGGGTCTTACTGGGCCTTACTGGATGTGTTAATAGTTGAGTAGTTAAGGTTGATAGTTATGGTTGATAGTTATGGTTGATAGTTATGGTTGTCTTGTTTATTTTAGGGCGAGTTTTTTTTTTGCGGGGAGGGGGGACTTTAGAAAACGACATTATTTTTGGGGGCAAACTACTTGCAAAATGTTTCATTATTTCATTGTAATGAAATAAACATTAATGAATAGCATTTACGGGAATGACGAAACAACTTTCAGTGCACGATTAGAATTAAATATTAATGAGGAATAACTTTCAGGGTAGAAATAAAAAAAAGTTAACATTGAACATTACTGCTATGTTCAGCCAGCAAACCCACTGCGGGTGTAGGGAGCTCAAACCCAACCCAATCTTCTAAACCCCAACCCAACCCAACCCAATCCCCACCCCACTCCCCAACCCAACCCAACTCCCACTCCCAATTCCCACCCCCAACCCCAATTCCCCACCCCAACCCCACCCCCAAATTTCAACCCCAATTTAAATTCTCACCCCACTCCTAACCCAACCCCACCCAACCACCCCCACCCAACCCCACTCCCCACCCAACCCAACCTCCCACCCCAATTCCCACCCCACCCCAACCCCACCCCAACCCCAATTCTAAATCTCAACCCCACCCCAATCCCACCCCCCACCCCACCCCAACCCAACCCAACCCCACTCCCCACCCCAACCCCACCCTCACCCCCAACCCCACCCCACCCCAACCTCCCAATTCCCAATTCCCAATTCTAACCCAACCACCCCACTCCCACCCCACCCCACCCCAACCCAACCATATCTTTCCTCCCACAACGAAATAATTGATTCCTCTCAGACGTAAATAAAACCAGGTCAGTATAGGAGAGATTGAGTGAGGTCGGGTCAGGTCAGGTCAGTAAACAGTGGAGTGAATGTCCCAACACACCAACATGTCAACAGAGGTCAAAGGGAAGTAAATTCAGTATTTAATAGTCAAATACTGGCACTATAGACCTCAGAGATATGGTGATAATGTTTAATGTTAAGCTGTATATAATATTAATATAGTGATACTGTCCAGGTAGGAATAATTAGGAGGGTTCTCTCTTCAATAGTAAATAGAATCTTTCCGCATGTGTTACCTGCTAATTAAGGATACAACTATAATCCCCCCACACCTGTATGTATGTTAAGTTCAGTTAAGGACATACGGAGAGAAATCCTTTAATATTTGGTATCTACTGAATCCCTGTATTGAATCCACTGAACTGAACCACTGCTGTGAACCCTTACACTAAACTCCTGTACTGAACCTATTGAATCCATGCACTGAACCCACCATCATACTTATCTGGTAATATACATGATATACATATACAAACATCTATGTTACTCTAATTAACACTAACACACACATACACAAACACACCCCCCCACACACACACAAACACCCTATCACAAACAAGCACCCCCCACACCCCCCACACCCCCACACAAACACCCCCTCCTGCCACCACAGAAAAGGTATACCTAGATCAGATCCTTTCTATACGCGGTGTAAACATCTGCCCCATACAATGACCTACACAGCAAAAACACATTAAGCCTTAAATGGGTGCTTTGAATGTTGTTGACAGGATGAGCTGGTTGAAGGCTGCACTGTACTAACGAGCTGTGTGTGTGTGTGTGTGTGTGTGTGTGTCCTCCCTGTATACCTTAATCCCAATTTTATATCTACCTCACCTCAGTCCCTTACCTCAGTCCCTCATCTCAGTCCCTTACCTCAGTCCCTTACCTCAGTCCCTTACCTCAGTCCCTTACCTCAGTCCCTCATAATAGTGGAGGCAGTAAACAGGAAAAAGTCTATATACGAAGGCATAAACCAGGTATAAAATGATAAAGAAAATAAATGATTTTTTTTTTCACTTTTAGAAAATACGATTCTATGATAAATTATTTTCAATGGGATAATTAAAAGGAAATTTGTCCTGTCAATTAGATAAATTACATTACTTAATCCACCTTAACTCACTTCACTTCGTCTTGCCTCACCTCACCTTAATCCACCTTAACTCACTTCACTTCGTCTTGCCTCACCTCACCTTAATCCACCTTAACTCACTTCACTTCGTCTTGCCTCACCTCACCTTAATCCACCTTAACTCACTTCACTTCGTCTTGCCTCACACCTCACCTTAATCCACCTAAACTCACTTCACTTCGTCTTGCCTCACACTTCACTCAATCCACCTTAACTCACTTACTTGTCTTGCCTCACTCTCACCAGCACTTACACAGACGTACTTACACAGATGTACTCTACACAAACGTATTTCACATAGACGTACTTCTCTAAGTATAGACGTACTCTACACAGACGTATTTCTACACAGACGTACTCTTACAGAAGTATTTCACATAGACGTACTCTAAGATAGACGTACTCTACACAGACGTACTCTACACAGACGTACTCTACATAGACGTACCTCATAGAAGTACTCTACATAGACGTACTCTACATAGACGTACTCTACATAGACGTACTCTACACACTCTACTTTAACCTTACGAAAAGAAGAGTAGAATCACCCAACCAGAATAATTTAGATTAAGACTAAAGATTCCAGCCAGGTGAAATAATTAAGAGACAGGTAAAGGAAAGTAAATTGAGAAAATTAATTAATAGAAAGTAGGGGAGGTTGTACAGGTGTCGTCTACTTCATTAACCTGGTGGAGGAAACCGATGAGGACTCCCACCTGTAATTAACGAGAACAGTACACACACACAGACGTACACACAAAATAGAACTCTCACTGTATCTTGAAGAACATTATGAATAAAGAACATTTTAGATCATTAGACAGGTAGATGAGACCGGTGAAGAAATGTTCTAGACGGAGAACACCAGACAGACGTACTAGTATACATGTCAGCAATTGTTTTAACTCGTTTATATGGCGGTTCACACACTCCTTCGTCTCTTTAATATACTACTTACAGCACTGTCATCATCACTGTCATCATCACTGCCATCATCACTGTCATCATCACTGCCTGCATCACTGTCATCATCACTGCCTGCATCACTGTCATCATCACTGTCATCATCACTGTCAATATCCCTGGCAACATCTTCCTATACCATCAGAGGCTTGCTACTATCACCCAGCCAACGGGAAAAAACATTTTTTTTACCAATCAGGTGTGTGGGATATCATCTGCCAGCACTGGGTCTGATGTATCGAGTTTTGTACCTGGATGATCTCACTCCAGCAACGACCAGGAGACCTTATCTGTACTAATGAGTCAACACACACACACTCTCTCTCTCACTACGCTGTTGCAGGAAAAAAAAAACTTGATAAGAAACGAAAAAAATAATAATAATAATAATATCGAATGTATTCCTCCTATCTTACCTGTAATAAATTTCAGGTAAATATAAACTCCAAATATTACCCAAAAGTATTTAGTGAATATTTTTGTGTCCTGTTAAATTCTGCTGTTTGGATAATTTTAATCAGTATTTAGAATTAATAAAAGGTGTAAGTTATAAATTAAGAGATACGAGTGAGTTATTTCGTCTTAATTAACATTGACTTAAGGGTAAATGTTCTATCAGTTAAGTAAGTCAGTTTATCACAGGTTTTATGTTACTTATCATTGGTCGAATTTTTATTTTATTTTATTTTTAGATTTTTTTTACCTGATGATTTATTCTGTTGATGACCGGTGTGTGTGTGTGTATACTGCACACACACACACACACACACACACACACACACACACACACACACACACACACACACTTCCCTGACGCACTCATCACGGTAATCTGGGTTTAACAAGAATAACCATCATGTTTATTTAATACCAGGCGCCAAGCTTTCAATAATTATCCAGAGCCGCTCAGCTCTGAATCACTGCCTAAGCCCAACTCGGGTATTAGTGTCCAACTAATACCACGACGATAAGTTAGGAGTTACTCAGGTAGATCATTTTATGCGGAATTGCGTAAGTCATTATAGATTTAGTTGTACAGTGTTAAAACCATCGTCCATAAAGGGTTAAAACATATTCATCAAAGGGTTAAAACACCATCCTCAAAGGGTTAATTCATCGTCTTCAAAGGGTTAAAACACCATCTACAAAGGGTTAATTCATCGTCTTCAAAGGGTTAAAACACCATCTACAAAGGGTTAATTCATCGTCTTCAAAGGGTTAAAACACCATCTTCAAAGAGTTAACTCATCGCCCTCAAAGGGTTAAAACACCATCTACAAAGGGTTAAAATGATATTCCTCAAATGGTTAAAGTGTACAAAATTTCCTTAGATAAATCTATATAATGAAAAGTTTCTTACAAGTATTAGTCAGTGAGGGTATTACATCTAGTCTGAACGTCTTGAGTCTCTTGGTCTTTTCCACACCTTCCACACAGATTATATGAATTAATTTGAAATAACTGTATTTTCGAATACATATTTAGAGTTGCTACAGTATATATATCTTGATTTCTTCATTATCAGCAGCCACATAATCAGGTTAGGTCAGGTTAGGTCAGGTTTGCATCAACACTCTTTAGTATATCCACAAATGCCTCCTATTGAAACCTCTTGGCCTTGTAAACCTCTCTTCTGGACCTGTACTTGGCCTCTAGATACCCCTCCTTGTCACCATCACCTTGTAAACCTCTCTTCTGGACCTGTACTTGGCCTCTAGATACTCCTCCTTGTCACCACCATCTTGTAAACCTCTTCTGGACCTGTACTTGGCCTCTAGATACTCCTCCTTGTCACCACCATCTTGTAAACCTTCTGACCTGTACTTGGCCTCTAGATACCTCCTTGTCACCACCATCTTGTAAACCTCTTCTGACCTGTACTTGGCCTCTAGATACTCCCTCCTGTCACCACCATCTTGTAAACCTCTTCTGGACCTGTACTTGGCCTCTAGATACCCCTCTCCTTTGTCACCACTACCTTGTAAACCTCTCTGGACCTGTACTTGGCCTCTAGATACTCCTCCTTGTCACCACCATCTTGTAAACCTCTCTTCTGGACCTGTACTTGGCCTCTAGATACCCCTCCTTGTCACCACCATCCCTCAGGCCCTTTGTACAATCTTTTTTATTTCCTCTATCACCTGCCCACTTCATCATTCCACCATCCTGTTCACGCCTGGCTGAGTCCTTCATCCAGGCACACACATCTTGTCATCAGCACTCGCCACAACAACTCTTACTATGGCTCAGCGATTGACTACACTTGACTACACTCAGCGACTGACTACACTCAGCGATTGACTACACTCAGCGACTGACTACACTCAGCGACTGACTAACACTGAGCGGCTGACTGCACAATGTGACTGACTAGTTGTTAGTTATGGTAGAGTCTAAGCGTGATAAAGACGCCATTTTACTCTTAAATTAGTTGTAATATTTGTGTATCTCATTGTTAAAGTTAACCAGTAATTATATTTGTGAAGGTAAATAATATAAAAATTAATTTGCGATTCTAAAAAAAAAATTATCGATTACAAAGAAAATATTTACGATTGTCAGGTTTTTTCTCACAATTTTTATTAATGGAAAAATTTTATTTGCTATTTTAACCATTTTTTTCCTTCTTATTCCTCAGTTACGAAAAAAAATTAACTTAGGATTCTAAGCCAAATTTTCCCTTCAATCCATAGTTACGACACCCAAAAATTAATCTAAGTCTCAATAATTTCTGTCGTAAGTTAAATCAGCCAGTTTCTGAAGGTTTAGTTACGAGGGAAGAAAAAAATATATTGACGTAGGAACTTATGAGCATCAAGTCGGTGCTTCCTTGGTGGTCGGAGATGAGGTTATGGAGACGTGTAGAACCGCGATGAGGAGGAGGAGGGAGGTGGAGAAGAGTAGGAGAAAGGGAAAGAGGATGTAGAGGAGATGGAGGAGGAGAAAGATGAGGAAGAGGAAAAGAAGCAGGAGGATATGTGTGTGTGTGTGTGTGTGTGTGTGTCGTGATTAAACTTCAGTATGATTGATTGACAAGAGGTTAGGATAATGGATGGTGAAGGCAGGGGAGGATGATGAGTGGTGAGGAGTCAGTAGTATGAGTTTTGAGGAGTGATGAGTGAGAAGGGTGATGAGTGGTGAGGGCTCAGTGATGGAGTGAGGGTTTGAACCAAGAGTTAAATTCTTGTGTTCTCACCTGAATTACTCACAGGTACGTTGTATCGTAATAATAGTGAAAAATGCTTTTACTACTACTACTACTACTACTACTACTTTTTTTTTTTTTTTTTTTTTAACGTGGCCTCAGCCTCCCCAATAGCACACCTTCGCCACCATTTATTTACCATAATATTACATATCCTAATACATAAGAAGCTATCCTATCTGTGTTAAATTAGTTGAGCCGCAGATCTATGGGGCATTCAGTGACTGTAGCCTCATAGTCAATATCTGCAGCAGTTGTCGGGTAAGGGCAAGCTCTCGTTCCCTGAGGCAGAGCAAAGCGGACCGAAGGAGAAGGACAGTCGACATCTCATCAGGCTGTAACATAACTTCTGGGCTGCTGCTTCTGTTCGAATCAGCTCCGCAGTCTGGCGTAGAAACATCTTTGCGCCAGGCCCATCCCACCAGAGGGTTGTGAACACTAGAGGTGAAGCTGCCTTGATCAACATTTTGAATTCTCTCCCCATATGCCCTTCTCTTGTCGTTCTCGTTCCTCTATGCGCAGCATCGAGAGCTAGGTTACGGTGACAAACGGCCATGGGATCAAAAATCCTGATGTCGAAAAGCTCGCTGTCCCCGCGTCCAAGTCCTCGAGCACTGACATCCACACGGAGCTACGTTAGATGTGTTTGAAGTCCTGTGTTGGAAGATCTCGCCATCCAGTGGAAGGAGGGTCGGTTCTACCATGACGTCCCGGCAGATTTCCTTCAACATATTTGCTGTGAGATCCCTTACCTCGTCATGCCTCATGCATATGAAGCCCCCCCTTCTTGCACACCATGGCGTGATCGACGTCATAGGAAGAGCCACACACGCATTGGGAGGGCAAACCTTCTTCTGGCCGACCGTACCTTAGAGCAATGGCATCTGTAAATTCTTGTTTATTGAGACTGAAACCATTTGCCCTTATTGGTAACGTAGTTAACCAGTTCGAGGCGCCCACCTCCTGCGCTATAGCTACTTTTTTTCAAATTTTCTACTACTACTACTACCAAATGATTGTTATTGTAATAAATAAAAATGAAATACGGAAATAAACTCACAGGTAACTTCTCAATTACATAATCTCACACAATCACACACAAACACTCACAATCACACACAAGCTCACACAATCACATACTCACACACAATCACTCACCATCGCCTGAGACCGTCCCCTCCTCGTCCTGCTCAATCTCCCTAGTTTATCACACCACTGAGAGCTCTGCCTATAAGCTACACACTTCTGGCTACAGTTCCTCTCATAGACTGGTTTATACAGCCCAGGGGTTCTCTCTAGCTAGCTATAGGCGTCTGTACCTCTGTGGGTGTGTGTGTGGTGATACTGTCTTGTATAATGCAGTTGTGTTTATTTCTATGTGTGTTTGAGTTTTTGGAGATGGGATGCAAAGAGAGAGACAGAAAGACAGAGAGATAGAAAGAGAGAGAAAAACAGAGAGACAGAGAGACAGACAAACAGAGGGGTAGTAGCCACACCCACCCCCAAATCTGCATGTACAGTAGGAGACAGTAACACCGATCTCCTAACCTCCGCTCGCCTCGCCTCGCCTCCTCGCCTCACCTCGACTCGCCTCGCCTCAGACGACCCCTTGGAGACTCGTCAAGAAATTCAGAATCACAGCTCGTCTCACCAAACCTTTACACTGGTCGAAAAGTTCCATCGCCCACCACCACCACCACCAGTTTCAAAGCTTAAAACTTGACTCAGATGAGATACAAAACTCCTCATTGTTATTCCAGTACACCGTTCGAACCCCCACACAGCTGTTGAATGCTATCAGTAAAGTAAGAAGAATCGGGGAGTGTTTGGTTATAAAGGTGTTGTTTCTAAAGAAGGGAAGTCGTCTCCATGTTGTTCTTAACCCCGACAAGTTTATAGTTATAGGCAACTTGAGGTCTCTTGAGTAGTTTTCTCTAAGGGGTTTATTCAGGTGTAGGAACGTAAGAAAGTCAGGTATTGATAGGTAGGTGTGTGTGTGTGTGTGTGTGTGTGTGTGTGTGTGTGTGTGTGTGTGTGTGCGTTTGATCATGTTAATTATCTTGGTAAGTGCTTCTAATTTCCTTCACACACACACACACCTTTCAAAAATGATTAGGGAATAATTTCTTGTCAAAAAATAAAATACTAACCAAATTCTATTCATAACTTGAAATTGAATAACACTACAAACAGAAGTTATTAATGACGAGTTATTCATTTATTTTCTTCAATCATACGTGTTGCAGCCAATTCAGTCTCCTGGGATTATTAATTTATACACAGAAATAGAAATGCAGAATTGTGGAGGAGGGGAGGGAGGAGGAGGAGGAGGAGGAGGAGGAGGAGGAGGAGGAGGAGTAGTCACGTGTGTCAGAAAAGAAAGAACACCTACCCCCCCCTCTATTACCCCCGAACGACACACCTGAATTACTCCACCTTCATTAGCTGCACACCTGGGTCAATGACGTCACACTTAGAGGCTGACGTCTCACCTGAAGGTCTGACGTGTCACCTGAAGGCTGACGTCACATGATTTTAGTTGGGTGAAAAATATTGTAATGTAAGGATATATTTTTTTTTGTAGGGGGAGAGAAGGGTGATTAAGGGCTTTGGTGGTTGTATTTTCAGGGGGGTTTCAGGGGGTACTGTCAGCTTCAGGGTGTTCTCAGGGGGGTGGGAGGGAGGACTGTCAGCTCCAGGGGCGGCAGCTTCAAGGGAATCACCTCATTAGCCTTAACGACTCAATAATCTGCCAACGACACACTTTTTCTGCCGACGCTTGTAAAATGAAGCCCATCCCTCCTACACACACACACACACACACACACACACACACACACACACACACATTGACACACACACACACACACACACACACACACACACACACACACACACAAAACATTTCAATAGTTAATTTTCTACACCTAGACCAAAATAGCCTCCCCCCCCCCCTTGTGTATATATAGTTGATCATTTAAGCAATACACCTGAACACCTGTTAATTGGTAGTTAACCCTTTCTGTCTCTGTAGTGTAAAATGGAAATACACAAATATCATTACAACTCTTACAAACTGTTGTGTTTTGATGACATATATTCCTACAACCTACCTGCCACCCTTGTTGTTGTTGGATTCACCTGTGTAGAGAGTGTATGGTTGGGTGTTTCGTCTCAAAATATATCCCTGCACTAATGAAATGGTGTGTATGTATGTATGTATGTATGTATGTATGTATGTATGTATGTATGTATAGTGTTCAAGTGTGTGTGTGTGTGTGTGTGTCGGTAAAATGACCCCAAAGACATATTGAATTATTCTCTACTGGAGGAGAAATAGGTGAGACCTTAATTAACCTGACTGGACCAGGTGTGCAGGTCTTCCTCTCTTGAGAGACACAGGTAAATTATTCAGGGGTATTTTTTAATTTTTTTTTTTTGGTGCAATAGTTAGTTTTGTGAGCACCTTGACTGACTGACTGACTTGACTGACTGACTGACTGAGACACATTCACGCCATGGGCTCATAACTGCACCCATGACCCACTCACATCCTCTTCACCCCACTCCTTCCCCACTCATCCCATGGGCTTTCTTTGCACCCATGACCCACTCACATCCTCTTCACCCCACTCCTTCCCCACTCATCCCATGGGCTTATAACTGCACCCATGACCCACTCACATCACATCTTCACAACAAATAAATTCTCTTCATTATAAACAACGATAAAAACAAACCCCAGGTGTTCTCATCCTTGTAGACATCTTCACTACAGTAGAAAATGTAACAACACACACACACACACACCCACACACACCCACACACACACCCACACACACACACACACACCCACACACCAGCCTGACGTGTTTACCAAAAGTGAGTTGTTGTGTATTTTTGAGAGCTTCAGTTGACAAGATTAAAAAGTTGTGTGTACGCCCTTGAGGAGGTAAAGAATGTGTGTAATATGATATGTGGCTGTCTGTCTGTCTGTCTGTCTGTCTGTCTGGCTGTCTGTCTGTCTGGCTGTCTGTGTTTGTTTATACATTAGTTCAAAATTCTGCGTGCTTTTCTTTGCAGCAGAGAGAGAGAGAGTGCGTGCATGCGTGTGTGTATGTATGCGTGTGTGTGTATGTATGCGTGTGTGTGTGTGTGTGTGTGTGTGTGTGTGTGTGTGTGTGTGTGTGTGCATAGACATATTCATATATTCAGGTAACAAATGACGCCGCTGACTTTCGACACAGTTCAAGGAAGAGTCAAGTAAAGGCGAAACTTGAATCGTGAAGATGTGTGTGTGTGTGTGTGTGTGTGTGTGTGTGTGTGTGTGTGTGTGTTTTACCGAAGCGTGTAGGAAGACTGGAACTTATACTGTCACGCCTAGTAACACTCTCCACTCGTTCTGTTACCTCAGCTGAACGTGACACGCCTAGTAACACTCTCCACTCGTTCTGTTACCTCAGCTGAACGTGACACGCCTAGTAACACTCTCCACTCGTTCTGTTACCTCAGCTGAACTGACACGCCTAGTAACATTCTCCACTCGTTCTGTTACCTCAGCTAAACGTGACACGCCTAGTAACACTCTCCACTCGTTCTGTTACCTCAGCTGAACGTGACACGCCTAGTAACACTCTCCACTCGTTCTGTTACCTCAGCTGAACGTGACACGCCTAGTAACACTCTCCACTCGTTCTGTTATCTCAGCTGAACGTGACACGCCTAGTAACGCTCTCCACTCGTTCTGTTACTTCAGCTGAACGTGACACGCTAAATAACACTCTCCTCGTTCTGTTACCTCAACTGAACGTGACACGCCTAATAACACTCTCCACTCGTTCTGTTACCTCAGCTGAGCGTGACACGCCTAATGCCTCTCACTTTCGTTCTGTTACCTCAGCTGAACAGCTGACACGCCTAATAACACTCTCCACTCGTTCTGTTACCTCAATGCTGAACGTGACACCTAGTAACACTCTCCACTCGTTCTGTTACACTCAAGCTGAACGTGACACGCCTAGTAACACTCTCCACCCGTTCTGTTACTCAGCTGAACATTGACACGCCTAAGTAACACTCCACTCATTCTGTGCACTCAGCTGAACGCTGACACGCCTAGTAACACTCTCCACTCGTTCTGTTACCTCAGCTGAACGCTGACACGCCTAATGTACTCCACTCGTTTCTGTTACCTCCATTGAACGTGACACGCCTAATGCTCTCCACCGTTCTGTTACCTCAGCTGAACGTGACACGCCTAGTAACACTCTTACTCGTTCTGTTACTCCAGCTGAACATGACGCCTAGTAACACTCTCCCTCGTTCTGTTACCTCAGCTGGAACGTGACCGCTAATAACACTCTCCACTCGTTCTGTTACCTCAGCTGAACGTGACACGCCTAGTAACACTCTTCACTCGTTCTGTTACCTCAGCTGAACGTAACTTTCATCTTCACTCACAATATCAGTGTAAAGTAAATTAGTGTTAAAAAAACAGAGTTACTTATACTTTATGCTACAGTGTGTGTGTGTTAAGTAGACGTTGTAACCAAGGCAGGAAGCTAATCTCACTTTACATCATACTTAAGGTTATGTAGTAACAAACTACAGTAAACTAGGTCGGTAAACACAACACAAAACAACACGGCACGGCACAGCACGGCACGGCACGACACGGCACGGCATGGCGACACGGCACGGCATGGCACGGCACGGCATGACACGGTACGGCACGACACGATACGGCACGACACGGCACAGCACGACACGACACAGCACGGCATGACACAGCACGGCATGACACGGCACGGCATGACACGGTACGGCACGACACGGTACGGCGACACGGTACGGCACGACACAGCACGACACGACGCAGCACGACACGACACAGCACGACGGCACAACACGACACGGCACGACACAACACGGCACGACACAGCACGGTACGACGCAGCTGACACG
Organism: Homarus americanus; assembly: GCF_018991925.1. Taxonomy (NCBI): domain Eukaryota; kingdom Metazoa; phylum Arthropoda; class Malacostraca; order Decapoda; family Nephropidae; genus Homarus; species Homarus americanus. The sequence continues at coordinate 4,829,658 of NW_024744357.1, forward strand.
ACAGCACAGCACAGCTGACACAGCACGACACGACACAGCACGGCACGACACAGCACGGCACGACGCAGCGACGACCTAGCACAGCACGGCACGACACAGCGACGACACAACACGGCACGACACAGCTGGCGCACGACCGCAGCGACACGACACAGCACAGCACGGCACGACACAGCACGACGACAGCACGACGACACAGCACGGCACGACACGACACAACACGGCACGACACAGCACAGCACGACACAAGCTTAAGCCTATTAAGCTTTACACAGCTTACTTCCTCCAGCCGTCTCACCCAAAGCTTTCCTCCTCTTGCCCACTCCCCATTGCCCTCACTCTTACCTCCCTCTTACCCTCCCCTTACCCTCCCTTACCTCCCCCCTTACCCTCCACCCATACCCTTCCCCCGACCCCCCAAAGCTATACAGGGTTATAAACTGGTGTCTGTCTGTCTGTTTATCTCTTTAACATCATAAGAACATAAGAATTGAAGAAACTGCAGCGGGCCTATTGGCCCATACTGGGCAGTCCCGTTTATACACAACCCCTATTGCTCATATAAACATCCAACCTATGTTTGAAGCAATTCAGCGTATTCGAGTTAATGATGATATTTGGTAACTTGTTCCATTCATCCACTACTCTGTTTCCAAACCAGTGTTTACCTATTTCACGCCTAAATCTAAATTTGTCTAATTTAAAACCATTGTTACGAGTTCGCTCCTGGTTGGATAGTTTGAGTACCTTTGTAATGTCCCCTTTGTTCAACCCTGACTTCCATTTATACACCTCTATCATGTCGCCCCTCACTCTACATCTCTCGAGGGAGTGCAAATTTAAGATGCTTTAACCTGTCTCTGTACTCAAGGTTCCTCATGCCCGGGATTAGTCTTGTCATTCTCCTCTGGATTCTTTCCAAGGATTCTATATCCATTCTGTAATACGGTGACCAGAACTGAACTGCGTATTCCAGGTGAGGTCTCACAAGTGCTAGATATAATTTTAAGATGACCTCGCTAGTCTTGTAACTAACACTCCTTTGTATGAACCCAAGTACTTTATTAGCCTTGTTACGAGCAAAAACACATTGTTTACTTGGCTTAAGATTCCTACTTATCATTACTCCTAAATCTCTCTCGCAGTCGGATTCCACAATGGCATCGTTGTTCATCTGGTAACTGGTTTCCCTGTTTACATCTCCTATACAGAGTACTTTACATTTGTCCACATTGAATTTCATCTGCCATTTTTCCGACCATTCGAAAATTTGTTTAGATCTTCCTGTAGTTTTGCAGAGTCGTCGTCAGATTTAATTACACGTCCTGTTTTAGTGTCATCAGCAAATTTACTTATGTTGCTGTCTATGCCGATATCTATGTCATTTATGTATATAATAAATAATAATGGTCCAAGTACTGAGCCTTGGGGAACTCCACAAGTAACGTTGCTCCAATGCGATTTAGTGCCGTTTATGCTCACTCGGTGTTTCCTGTCCCGTAACCACACCCTAATTCAATTACGGATATTACCTTTGATGCCATGCGCTTCTACCTTTCTAATTAGTCTTTCGTGGGGAACTCTGTCGAAGGCTTTGCTAAAGTCGAGATATACCACATCATAAATGTGCCCCTCGTCCACCGATTCGAAAACTGATGAAAAGAATGTTAATAGATTAGTTAGACATGAACGCCCACTTGTGAAGCCATGTTGGGAATCATTGATCAACTTGTGCTTCTCCAGGTGGTTTCGAATAGAGTTTGAAATGAATGACTCTAGTAATTTGCTTACTATTGATGTTAGACTGATTGGGCGGTAGTTAGAGGATAATGATCTATCCCCCTTCTTGAAAATCGGTATTACATTCGCTATCCTCCAGGATTCTGGTACTACACCTGCTTTTAATGACATGTTAAACAACTTTGCTATGGGCATACTAAGCTCTTCCTTACATTCCTTTAATACTCTGGCAAATATCTCATCGGGACCAGGTGACTTATTAGGCTTCAGTTTGTCTATTTGCTTACTAACATCGTTACTAGTTACTACTATCTCGCTTAATTTGTTTTCTTCACTATCTCTGAATAGAGTCGGAGCCTCGGGTATCATGTTTAAATTTTCGGTGGTGAAAACTATTGAAAAATATTTATTCAGATTATTGCTCATTTCTCCGTCGTTATCAGTTAGCTCGCCGGTATCTGACCGTATTGGTCAAATCTTTTCTCATATTTTAGTTTGGTATATTTGGTAGAATCCTTTGGGGTTTGTCTTCGCCTCCCTTGCTATCCTTACCTATTATTCCTCTTAGCTTTCCTTATCTCGGTTTTAACCCTACTCGCCAATACCATATAATAATCCCGGAGGTAAATTTCGCCACGATTTATCCTTCTACCTATAGCCTTTCTTTGGCCAATGATGTTCTTTAAATAATTATTAATCCATTTAGGGTCATTGTTGTCTGATCGGAGTTTTTTGTATGGTATGTTCTGCCTTTGTGCATTAAGTAACTCATTATTTAAATTGTCGTGGAACTCGGCAATCTCAGATCTCGTTATCAGGTCAGTCTCAACCGTCAGGTCTCCTGGTATGGTGAGGTCGCTCTCTGTGGGTGCATTGAGTGAGGTCACCTCGTGTGAGGTCATGTAGCTCACCCCCACGCTCGACACCCCCTCCCTCGGCTGCCTCTTCAAACTGTCAAAGTTTGCCCTTCTGAAATCTGGGACTTTTGTGGAATTTTCCTTCTGTCTGCCCTGAAAATCTAACTGGAATCTAATTTCTTTGTGATCGCTGTTTGCAAGCTCGTTCCCTACCTTGACATTGCTAATGAGGTTTTCTCTGTTCGACAGAACTAAATCGAGTACATTATTACCCCGTGTGGGTTCGGTTATATGTTGACTTAGGAAACAGTCCTGGATCGTTTCGAGAAAATCCTCTGATTCTGAGTTACCCGTAAGGTCAGTCCAATCTATTTGGCCAAGGTTAAAGTCGCCTACTATACAGACTTTGTTGTGTATGGAAGCCCTGCGCATTTCATCCCAGATAAGTCTCTCATTGACTCTATCAAGATTGGGGGGTCTATATATTACTCCTGTGATTAATTTTTCCCGACCGTCGATTAATTATATCCAAGTAGTTTCTGTATTCCGCTCAGTTTTTATTTCCTTATTTATTTCACACTTCAGATTATCCCTGACATAGATTGCTACTCCGCCTCCTTTCCTGGTCTGCCTATCGGTATGGAACAATTTGTAACCCGCCTGACCTGACCTGACCTATGCTAGTTCAGTTTTACCAGCTGTGTAAAGGCAATATGTTAAGTCGGTTGGTTTGGAGATGCTGGAAGGTGCTGGGATGTGCTGGGAGGTGCTTGGATATAATGGAAGGTACTGGAAGGTGTTGGGATGTGCTGGGAGGTGCTTGGATATAATGGAAGGTACTGGAAGGTGTTAGGATGTGCTGGGAGGTGCTTGGATATAATGGAAGGTACTGGAAGGTGTTAGGATGTGCAGGGATATGCTGGGAGGTGCTTGGAAGAATTCTCACGTATCCTTGGCTGATCTGCATGGAGGTCAGGTATCACTTGTGTAAGCTGAGGCGCCTCGTTGATTCTCGCCAGATGTGTGTCAAAATTTGGGCCCAGCGACGATTGGCCCGCCTCGGATGGTTTAGTTTTACCCAACCATTTAGTAGTAGTAGTAGTAGTAGTAGTAGTAGTAGTAGTAGTAGTAGTAGTAGTGTTATTCTGTCTATCAAACCGTGGACGGAAGGGAAGGATAAGTTCGTAGCTTGAGTCACGAGAATGAGTCTCCGAGCTGACATTACTTCCATATACCTGACCGTTATTGCCTTTATTTATACATTGTTTTTATATCTAATTTTCCTATAATTTTTCTTACCATCTTCTCTGTTAAATTTCTATTATTAAATCACACTTAATCTTATGTATTTTTTCAAATTCTATATAAATCCACCAATATATAAATTTATTTCAAAATGGTCTAACTCCGATAAAGAATATTTCATGTATTTTTTTTTTGTCCTGTGTGGGTATTGCATTTATTGTACGTACGTCTGTCAATGCATAAATTCAATATACTTTTCGTCTTTCTTGATTGCCTTACCTGTACCTACCTTTCAGTCTTGTCTTTCAATGTTTTTTTTTAATTCAGGTTTCCATTATTTTCACTAAAGTCAGGAGTTTGTAATCTCTTTTTTTTTTTTTAGTATCTTGTAGGATTTTTTTTTTGTATTGCTGTCTCTCTGTTTCTCTGTGTCTGTGTAACTAAGACAATTGACTGTATGTAAATCTCCCTGGGTGATGTGATCAGTTGTAGCCAGTGCAGTTGGAAAGTTGTCCGAGGTTTCTGGGGGTCTTCGGTGATATCAACACACACACACACAACTTTGATTGACAGTGTTGATTTGTCTTGACACTTACACAAAAATCCCGTCTCTAGGTAAGGCGGTGCACCTGTCCACAAGAAGGTGAGAAGGTAATTAATTAACACACCTGAAAAAACTCAATTTAATGCGCTTTACTGTATATATAAAAAATCCTGGTGAACTTTTCTTCTTAAGTTTTTAATACTTTCCTAAGACACGGAATTTGCCTAAAATATATATAATGTGATCACCTGAAGATTAACCCCCACTTTATTTTACTTGAAGAATGACCAGCCGAACGCTAACCTAACCTAACCAAACCTAACCTAACCAAACCTAACCTAACCTAACCTAACCTAACCTAACCTAACCTAACCTAACCTAACCTAACCTAACCAAACCTAACCAAACCTAAACTAACCTAACCAAACCTAACCTAACCTAACCTAACCTAACCTAACCTAACCAAACCAAACCAAACCTAACCTAACCTAACCAAACCTAACCTAACCTAACCGAACCCATGTATTGCGTCATACTAACAATCTTCAAACACTTTAAATTGTAAACACAACGTCACCACCTTCTACCTTGTAAACAATGGCTGTGTTTACATTTGACCGCAGACTAATATAGAGATTGTTTACCTGTCTCTGTCTTCTTATGCTAGGACACCTGAGGCTTTATTAAGATAATTATTAACCCCTTAAAGATGATGGCTTAACCCCTAACTTAACACTCAACCCAACACCAACCTAACCCTAACTTAACACTAAACCCAACACTGACACTAACCTAACCCCAACTTAACACCAACCTAATTCAACCTCCAACCCTAACTTAACACTGCTTCAACACTAACCTAACCCTAACTTAACCCTAACCTAACCCTAACTTAACACTAACCTAACCTAACACTAACCCTAACCTAACCCTAACTTAACCCTAACCTAACCCTAACCTAACCCTAACTTAACCCTAACCTAACCCTAACTTAACACTAACCTAACACTAACACTACCCTAACACTAACCTAACACTAACACTACCAACTCAACGTACAAACATGAACTTCATCTCTCACGCTGACAAAGTACTCCAAACATTCATACACCTCATCGATTCATACAGTACGTTCAAACACATACTGGAAGACAGAGAAAATGAGTAGAAAAAAATGATACACCACCTTTAACCCATCACCGAATCCCCACCTCCTCCCCACCTCCCCATCCCTCATCCCTCCCCCCCCCCCTCCCCCATCCCCACCTCCCCATCCCCACCTCCCCACCTCCCCCATCCCTCACCTCCCCACCTCCTCTATCCTCCCTCCCCATCCCTCCCCCCACCTCCCTCCCCCATCCCACCTCCCCCCCATCCCCACCTCCCCCATCCCCACCCCCACTTCCCCCATCTCCTCAAGTCGACGATTTGCCACACCAAACAATATAGTCACTGATAAAAGTACATCTTACTTGGTGTTAAAAATCGAACCGCCGACTTCAGAATCGTTCAGGTGTGTTTGACATTTTATCAACAGTTCATATCTGGAGGTTAATTTGTAGATAATTACAGGTACAGTGACAGGTTGAGTGAGTGTTTTTAACCTAACCTAACCTAACCTAACCTAACCTAACCTAACCTAACCTAACCTAACCAAGACTACCAGAGATGTGGCAAGATTGGTTCATATATAATGGACAAGAGACTGACTGACTGACTGACTGACTGACTGATAATTCCCCGACACTGACCTTCTCTGACTGGTTGAGTGAGACCAATTTTATATCATTAATTCAAGTGAGAAGAATTACTTTGATTTGTGAATTATTTTGTGCAAGTATAATAATTCTTCTAAACTTTATTTTTATCGGATATAATGTTGGTTATACCATCATGAACCAAACATCATTATATAACATCATAAACATTATTAAACATCATTATATAACATCACTATATGAGCAACACTATTATCTATCATTATACAGTACTTAATATCTTATAGAACACCATACTTACACACGACCCATACATCACCATACAACATCATACTCACACATCACCATACAACATACTCACACATCACCATACAACATCACTCATGACCAAAACATCACCAAAACATTCACAACAGAAGCAGCCATGTCCCTCCAAAACAAATCCCTCCCCCCCCCACCCCACCCCCACCCCCCAATTCCCCACCACCACCCCCAACCAATTCCCCACCACCCAATTCTCACCCACCACCCTCAATTCCCCACCCCCTACCGTAAATCTATGTCTGCCACAAGTTACCATTATCAATGACCTCTAAGGAACTAGCGTCACAAGCTGTTAATCACGACACATAATTGCCTTGTCGAAGTTCGAGTAATTAGCGTCGTTACCTATGAGAGGATCTGATGGCTGGTCCTTACTGATAAACGCTACTCTTGAGGTTAGTTTTATTTAATGATGTTGTTGGAAGTTTAATCAGTTACCTGGGGTTAATTAATGCAGGTATATAAAACACGTAGGTATATTTGGTTTTATATGAGATGAATATATAGATGATTGTATGGATTAATAATTATATAATATTGAAAAGGTAAAAATTTGTTTGGATAGACTTTTTTTTTCATTTAGAGGCAAGGTGGATATAGTATACTGAATGCATACATCGACACATACATCTATACACACACACACACACACACACACACACACACACACACACACACACACCCAAAAGTCATCTCACTCAACGTTGACCATTTTGGAAAGGGTGACATACATCCAATAAAATTTAAAGTTAGTATAATAAAGTTTGGGGCAAAAATAACATTCAGAAAGAGTGAAGGTGAGAGAGAGAGAGAGAGAGAGAGAGAGAGAGAGAGAGAGAGAGAGAGAGACTAAAGTCATGAGAGGAAAGGAACATTTTACTGCAGCTTTGATTGTTGTTGTTGTTGTTGTTGTTGGTGGCGGTGTTTTTTGCCTCTTTGCTAGACACATATCTCATACAGTACTTACTGTATAACCTACCCTACCCTACCCTCTACCCTTACCTACCCTACCCTCCCCTCCACTACCCTACCCTCTACCCTACCCTACCCTACCCTACCCTACCCAAGCTTAATCGACACCATCAATTCACCAGCTTGTAAATAAAGACGTAAAGGTCAATTGCCATGACTTGAACCTTTACAATTCACGGAAATTTACACCACCTTGGAACGAGTTCTGTCCAGGTGTAAGTCTAGGTTAGGTTAGGTTAGGTTAGGTTAGGTTAGGTTGACGTGAGGGTGGTTAATCATCAGGGGAAATATGCTGGGTTGCCTAATTTTCAGGTGATATATTTTTTTGAAAGAAATTCACTGAAAATATATGATACAGTAAATATATTTTTTTAATTTTTTTTACTCCTGCGTTTTTCTTCATAAATCATCTATATTTTATACAATTTTCCTCTTGCAATATTTTCCTCATTAA